>NC_068438.1:33050741-33275741 GCF_023373465.1 Oncorhynchus keta | reverse complement strand
CTGGCCCTCAGCTACAGCCCACAAACATGAATAAGCAGTACACTTCCTTCTGTCCACTAGCTCTCTCTGTGTGTGTGTGTGTGTGTGTGTGTGTGTGTGTGTGTGTGTGTGTGTGTGTGTGTGTGTGTGTGTGTGTGTGTGTGTGTGTGTGTGTGTGTGTGTGTGTGTGTGGGTAAAGAACACACACACAGAGAGAGCTAGTGGACAGCGTAAGTGTAAACGAGTGCGTTTTTGAATGTAAAAATGTGTACTGTATGTCAGTGTTTGTGCATTTAGGTCAGTGTCTATGTGACAGAGGAGTGTATGTATATGTTTGTAATGTCTGATTACAGTACACCACCACAAGAACAGCCTGTCCTTCTCTCAACCTCTCCTCACTACCTAGAACAAAGCTCTACTGGAGAGCTGCTGGGTAAACAGGCTTGTTATGCTTGAAGCCCTACTTCAAGCGTCCAACTACCACAAGACATCACTGTTTGACCGCCATCTTTCTTCTTTTCAGATCAGTGCAGATGCAGTCTTGTTGATGTTGACATTTAGTTGTGATGATTGACATTTTGAAGTGCTAATGATTGTCATGTGTGTCATTTACTGTTAGATGTCACCTGTCACTGTGGGATGTAGTCGTCATGGTACTGTGCAATTAAGCCCTAATGAGCAATTCAACTGCACCTGACCTTTAGGACCAAGCGAAACATCATAAAAGACTCACTAACACATACCTGCACCTATACGCACACACACACACACACACACACACACACACACACACACACACACACACACACACACACACACACACACACACACACACACACACACACACACACACACACACACACACACACACACACACACACACACACGGCACAGAGAAAGAGTGTAACTGACCGAGGGTCCCCTCCTCTTAGGGGGCAGGGGTAAGGGGGGGTTGGAGCTCTTTCGGTTGACAACAGCTCCGATGGCCGAGATCTCCTTCTCGAACATGGCCTGGACAGTGCTGACCTGGACCAGGGTCAGGTGGGGACACTCCTTAGCCTGGAGACAAGCTTTGATGTACTGGGACAGAGAAGAGAGGAGTTAATACAGAGTACCATTCTTTATGCCGTCTGTATCCAAATGTACATTTTAGGGTTGAGTGCCTTGCTAGATTTTCACCTAGTCGGCTCGGGGAATTGGAACCAGAAACCTTTCGGTTACTGGCCCAACGCTCTTAACCGCTAGGCTACCTGCCACCTCTTACAAATGTGAATGGCGCGCACACAAACACCACACACCCACACAGAGATACATCACACAAGTCCATATGTTCTGAGGAGAGGACAGAAGAGGGAGAGGAGAGTACACACACTGAGGGATGAGAGGTCAAAGAGAGGAAATCAGACAGATGGAAGGTAACCCACATCTAATGTATAGACATGACCTATGTAGATCAGATGGTTCCTGGTTCTAAACACTTTTCCGTGAACGAGAATAAATGGGTCCGGACCCATTTCTGCAGGGCGTAATGGTCAGAGTCTGTTTCATCACACGCACAGAAACACACACACACACTCATACACATATGGATTCAGTCATACACATCTACCAGGTTTGAGAGTAACAGTAATGTGTTCGAGGAAGACAGTGTTATTAATGAGGCGTTATTAGGACATCAGTCAAATTACTGTTTCTGGATCACTGAGTCTTGTTTATGGCTAAACACAAGGAGTTCTCTTTCAAGTTTTCGTTTCGGTATTCCACTTATGGAATACGTCCCCAGCGTATTCGTCCCCAGCGTATTCGTCCCCAGCTTATTCGTCCCCAGCATATTTGTCCCCAGCGTATTCGCCCCCATCGTATTCGTCAGAAGCCTTTATAACACTACCCCAGCCATGGTTGAGCAGCATCTGAGCCATTCAAACACCTCTTCTCGCTTTTCATCAGAAAGCTTACCTCGACACAACTGCATTTTCCAGAACTAGCTAAACTGTCCACAGTCCACTCTATTCTCAGGACTGTGCGGTGGTGACAATTTTCCTTTACCATAGAGGATAATTATTATTATATACAATTATTCACTAGCTAGCATCTGTGGTTTTACTTAGACAAGAAAAGTTTTTACGGCTGACACCAAGCTATCTTTTGTAACCTGTTGTTTCAGAAACAGTATCCGGACATCACGAGTGCCAGCGTCAGAGATAACCCACTAAATCACTAGCTATCGGACTAGCCTACCACGCTAGTTTTTTCCTGACAGCTAAAAACATAGGATCTAAGCTATGGTGACAAAAACATCTCCCTCCCCAAACGAGGATAAGCTCCCGGCATGAATCTGCTCCTGTGGAAACAAGATATCGGCCAAAGACACCCACTCTGTGTGCTCCGCTTACCTTATCCTCCCCTGTCTCCTGTCCACACTGTGCCCTCTTCACTGTGAAGAGCCTCTGTCGCAGGCTAGCACGCCAAGCTAGCCTGAGTCAAAAGGACCCTAACATGGGAGCCGGCGACTCACCGGAGGCGATGGATATCCCCACGTGAAAACGTGGCGGCCAGTGCTAGCTGGGGCGACCAGCTCGACGCCATTGTCCCGCTGTTGGAGGACTCCAACAACCACCTTGACGCCTCCCTGCCGGGCTTCCTGATTAGAGGCGATAACTCCTTTCGGAATCGGCTGGAAATGAAGACTTCTTCATCCCCTCAGGCCAGGCCACGAAGCCTCCTGCCAGGGTATCCGAAACAGGGCACACAGGCGGGGAGACATCAACACTGGAACTCGATGTGGACCTGCAGAACGTGTGCAAACACGTTGCTAATAAACTGGTGATTCCCTGTCCCAATGCAGTAGCAGAGACCACCACATCCAGCTACGAGGGTAAGAGGCTATCCAAACGGGCAGCCAGGCAATTACTACCAGTCTTCCCAGAATGCCTGGAGGAGGTTACCTGTACTGGAGTACACCAAGAACTCTGTCCAAGGTGGGTAGGTGTTGGGCTGTGTTGACATGGCAGGGATTGGGCTTGCCCACAAGCTCATCATTGAACCCCTGGTACCTTCCCATCTACACCCCAGCCAGAAGTCCTCCACGACCTCAACTGGCCCCACCTTACCAACCAAGTACGAGCACTTCCAGTCCTCTGCAACAGAGAAGGTCTACAGGTTGGTCGCCACAGCGGTGAGGGCTCTCGGTATACCAAGCTGAGCTACAAGAGGCACTAATGGTCACACCGGAGCCGGGTCTGTGGGATGAGATCTGTGTTACCACACCGTCGAGATGATGCAGAAACGGTGAGTGGAGGAAAAAGAGGGAGGGTGAAGCCCTTCAGCTGTCTGCCCAGGAAGACACAGCACAGTGCCTCGCCACACCTTCACCCAGGCTGCAGCAGGTCGACCCCCCTCAACCTTTAAAATCCCCAGACGTCCAGCCCCCCAGGCTGGGAGCTCAGGGCAGCAGAGAACCTTGGATCCACTGGTCTAAGAAGCCTCCCTTCCCACCCATGGCACCAAGGACCCATACGCCCGATCCTAGATCTACGTGCTCTGAACAGGCACATGGGAAAGTAAACGTTCTGTGCGCCCAGGCAATTGGTTCGTATACATTGACCTGAAGGACACTTATTTTCACATCTCAATATACCCACCTCACAGGAAATTTCTCAGATTCGCTTTTCAAGGTGTAATCTATGAATTTCTGGTACTCCTTCGGCCTAACTGTCACCTTGTGTTTTTACAAAGTGTACCAAGGCAGCCATAGCCCCACTCAGAGAGGGGCATTCGGGTTGATGATGTACATAGACGATTGGCTGCTGTGCGCGCAATCGAGACAAGAGGTCTTAGAACACAGTCAGCTACTTTTGGAACACCTGACATTTCTAGGTTTCAGAATAAACACAGTAAAGAGCATTCTGATTCCCATGCAGACTCTTTCCTAGGTTTAATCCTAGATTCAGTATCATTCAAAGCTTGCCTTTCAGTGGAATGTATTTGAACATTCCAAGATTGCGATACAGTGCTAGGCAGAAGGAACCTGGTGCCTTTGAAAACATGCCTGAGGCAGCTAGGTTTTAGTAGTCGTCCCATTAGGACGTTTGAATATGAAAGGGTTTCAACGCTGGGTCTCCTCTCTAGTTCTGAACCCAATACATTACAAACATCACCGTCTACAGATCTCCATAGATTTCATGGTAGCACTGCACTCCTGAAGATACCGGAGTTTTCTTTTTATCCAGAAAAGTAGTCACGACGCATCTCTCTCGGGTTGGGGTGTGTCCCACGATGGCAGAACAGTCAACGGGGTATGGAGACCCCATCTCCGTTCTACTCAGATAAACTGACTGGAAGTCCTTAGCGTTCTTAGCATTAAAGTTGTTCCTCCCATTTCTGGAGGGTCGTCATGTTCTAGTCAGAACCAGTGTTGTGGCTTACATAAACAGACAAGGGGGATTGCGATCCCCTCACTTACACACAGACTGATTATGTGGAGCAGTGTGCATCTCCAGTCACTGAGAGCTACTCATGTACCCGGGAGTATTGAATCTGGGGGAAGATTTACTTGCCAGGGGGAATCCTCTATGGAGAGTGGAGGCTCCACCCAGAGGCAGCCAATCAGGTTTGGATGCACCTCAGCATGCCAGCAGTGGATCTTTATGTCCATAGTTTTTTTCCCTGAGGGATCAGGATACATTCAGGGGAGTGGATGTGTTGGCGCACGAGTGACCACACATCCTCCTGTATGCATTCCCACACCCTCTCTCTCATACTAATAGTGCCACATTGGCCAGAGAAACACTGGCTAGTGGAGAGCACTCAACTACTATGCGGCCACCCGTGGCCCCTTCCCTTGCATCGGGACCTACAGTGCCAGGCAGAAGGGGAGATTGTCCATCCTCACCTGGAACGGTTGGCACTCTGGGCCTGGCCCGTTGATGATGCAACTTCAACACTACCGGGCTTCCCTAAAACGTCATTTAGACTATTCAGAGTGCTAGAGCCTCATCCACCAGGTCCCTTTATGATTGTAAATGGTGCGTGTTTGAGGAATGGTGCACTAAATCACAGACAGTGCCATTCCAGTGCTCTGTCCTGGTAATTCTGTTGCTTATAAAGGGAATTATTCGAAAAAGGAAATGCTTTTTCTATTAAGGTATATCTAGCAGCCATTTTGGCTTATCATGTAGGTTTTGGGAGCATGACAGTGGGGAAACACCGCCTCGTCGCCCGTTTTATGAAGTGTGCACGTCGTGTGTGTCCAGTGTCCAAACAGTTTGCCCCCTCATGGGATTTACACCTGTGCTTTTTTTTACACCTGCATTGTTTGCTGTTTGGGGTTTTAGGCTGGGTTTCTGTACAGCACTTTGAGATATCAGCTGATGTACGAAGGGCTATATAAATAAATTTGATTTGATTTGATGATTTATCAGTTGTTTTGGATGCTCTATGCCAACAGCCTGTTGAGCCCCTAGATCAGGTGGAACTGAAGATGCTTTCATTTAAGACCAGGCTATTACTAGCATTGGCCTCCGACAAGAGTGTGATTGACATTCACGCACTCTCATTGCACTCGTCATGCGCACAATTTGCACCGGTAACAATAGGGTATGATTGTGGCCTAACCGCGCCTTTATCCCTAAGATTATGAATCCATCTTTGATGCGTCTTCCCGTTGAGCTGGAAGATTTTTACCCCCCACAGTTTCCCTCTCCAGAACATCAACGGCTGCATATGTTGTGTCCAGTCCGCGCTCTGCACATCTACATGGACAAGACCAAGGGGTTTAGAAAATGTGATCAGCTGTTTGTTTCCTGGGCGAAACCTCACAGATAAAGCCCTCACTAAACAACGCCTCTCCCACTGGATAGTGGAGGCTATCACTTTGGCATACACAAGTAAGGGTCTTCAGTCTCCTGCTGGCCTATGGGCTCATTCTACTGGAGGAATGGCTACAGGTCACTGCACTGACCCTGGCACATACCGCTTTATGTGTAGGATCTCCTGAGGGGCAAAGCCAATGTGTGTGATATACAGCACAGTGCAGTAGGTCGTCAGGATAAGCTTGTCTGGCAATACGGGAATCAGATTATCCCATAAGTGAAATACCGAAATGAATACTTGAAAGAGAACGTTAGGTTACGACTGTAACCCCAGTTCTCTGATAGTATGAGTGAGGTATTTCACCAGAACACCCTCCTTGCAGGAGCGAGGAAGAGGAGTTGCTTATTTTTGAAAGATTATTTTATAGAGACCTTTTATAGGGTAGGGGGGACACCTTTCCCCGACGCACACGTCTCAACATCCAGCCAATCATGGTTGGCTTAGTGTAATAAAGGCTTCTGACGAATACGCTGGGGGCGTATCCCATACGTAAAATACCTCACTCTTACTATCAGAGAACCGGGGTTACGGTCATAACCTAAAGACATTCCTCAAACCTAACCTGACAGCTCACTACACACTCTCTGACGTTGGAACATTGAGACTGGAACATTAACAGTTACGGTCGAAGAGAGTTTACTAATTATGATATTAATCATTAAGGAATGGTTGAGGTCAGCACAGCACAGAAACTTGAGGTTAAGAGATTGAGAAAGGGAGCAATTTGATGGTAAGAAAGCACTCTACAGAGGGTTTAGGGGTTAAAGGTGAAGGGTTCATTGGGCAACATTAGGGTCCCTTTGCACTGTATGCACTGAAGTTTAGCCTACGAGTAAGGGGTCACCTTGTACTGTATGAGGGGGTGGTCTCCACAGAGGAATTCCAGCTTATCGCTGACCCTCAGAACATACTGCTCGGCCTGGCGTCCCTCCTCCTCTGGGCCGTGGGTCGTTAGCCATTTCCTCAACGCCTGTTCCATCAGCTCACTGGGACTGGTGCTGGGCCACACCTTCAGACTGGCTGTGTCCTGGAGGCAGAGAACATTATCATCAACACAACAAACACAAAGAGAGACAGAGAAGAGAAAGAGATGGCGTGGTGCACTTAATGTTCCAAACTCAGCAAGAAACGTCCTCTTACGGTCAACAGGGATTATTCTCAGCAAACTTAACATGTGTAAACATTTGTATGAACATAAGATTCAACAACAGACATGTGACTAACAAAAATGTAATAATGTGTCCCTGAAATAAAGGGGGGGGGGTCAAAATCAAAAGTAACAGTCAGTATCTGGTGTGGCCACCAGCTGCATTAAGTACTGCAGTACAACATCTCCTCACGGACTGCACCAGATTTTCCAGTTCTTACTGTGCGATGTTACCCCACCCTTCCACCAAGGCACCTGCAAGTTCCCAGACATTTCTGGGGGGAACGGCCCTAGCCCTCTGATCCAACAGGTCCCAGACGTGCTCAATGAGATTGCGATCCGGGCTCTTGCCTGGCCATAGAACACTGATATTCCTGTCTTGCAGGAAATCACGCACAGAATGAGCAGTATGGCTGTATGGCTGCCTCCTTGCTGCATGCCTAAGGCACGTTCAGGCAGATGAACAGGGACCCTGGTGTTTTTCAGAGTCAGTAGAAAGGCCTCTTTAGTGTCCCAAGTTTTTCTAATTGTGACCTTAATTGCCTACTGTCTAAGCTGTTAGTGTCTTAATGACTTTTCCAAAGGTGCATGTTCATTAATTGTTTACGGTTCATTGAACAAGCATGGGAAACAGTGTTTAAACCCTTTACAATGAAGATCTGTGAAGTTATTTGGATTTTTATGAATTATCTTTGAAAGACATGGTCCTGAAAAGGGGAAGTTTCCTTTTCTGCTGAGTTTATATTACAAAGTGACATCTCAAAGTAAGCGAGGAGAGAGGACAAGGGGGGATATTAAAATAACAGTAAGACAGGGGGTAAGGGATATACACTGCTCAAAAAAATTAAGGGAACACTAAAATAACACATCCTAGATCTGAATGAATGAAATATTCTTATTAAATACTTTTTTATTTACATAGTTGAATGTGCTGACAACAAAATCACACAAAAATTATCAGTGGAAATGAAATTTATCAACCCATGGAGGTCTGGATTTGGAGTCACACTCAAAATTAAAGTGGAAAACCACACTACAGGCTGATCCAACTTTGATGTAATGTCCTTAAAACAAGTCAAAATGAGGCTCAGTAGTGTGTGTGGCCTCCACGTGCCTGTATGACCTCCCTACAACACCTGGGAAATATCCTGATGAGGTGGCGGATGGTCTCCTGAGGGATCTCCTCCCAGACCTGGACTAAAGCATCCGCCAACTCCTGGACAGTCTGTGGTGCAACGTGGCGTTGGTGGATGGAGCGAGACATGATGTCCCAGATGTGCTCAATTGGATTCAGGTCTGGGGAACGGGCGGGCCAGTCCATAGCATCAATGCCTTCCTCTTGCAGGAATTGCTGACACACTCCAGCCACATGAGGTCTAGCATTGTCTTGCATTAGGAGGAACCCAGGGACAACCGCACCAGCATTTGGTCTCACAAGGGGTCTGAGGATCTCATCTCGGTACCTAATGGCAGTCAGGCTACCTCTGGCGAGCACATGGAGGGCTGTGCGGCCTCCCAAAGAATTGCCACCCCACACCATGACTGACCCACCGCCAAAACGGTCATGCTGGAGGATGTTGCAGGCAGCAGAACATTCTCCACAGCGTCTCCAGACTGTCACGTCTGTCACATGTGCTCAGTGTGAACCTGCTTTCATCTGTGAATAGCACAGGGCGCCAGTGGCGAATTTGCCAATGTTGGTGTTATCTGGCAATTGCCAAACGTCCTGCACGGTGTTGGGCTGGAAGCACAATACCCATCTGTGGACGTCGGGCCCTCACACCACCCTCATGGAGTCGGTTTCTGACCGTTTGAGCAGACACATGCACATTTGTGGCCTGCTGGAGGTCATTTTGCAGGGCACTGGCAGTGCTCCTCCTGCTCCTCCTTGCACAAAGGCGGAGGTAGCGGTCCTGCTGCTGGGTTGTCTCCCTCATACGGCCTCCTCCACGTCCCCTGATTTACTGGCCTGTCTCCTGGTAGCGCCTCCATGCTCTGGACACTACGCTGACAGACACAGCAAACCTTGCCACAGCCCGCTTTGATGTGCCATCCTGGATGAACTGCACTACCTGAGCCACTTGTGTGGGTTGTAGACTCCGTCTCATGCTACCACTAGAGTGAAAGCACCGCCAGCATTCAAAAGTGACCAAAACATCAGCCAGGAAGCATAGGAACTGAGAAGTGGTCTGTGGTCACCACCTGCAGAACCACTCCTTTATTGGGGGTGTCTTGCTAATTGCCTATAATTTCCACTTGTTGTCTATTCCATTTGAACAACAGCATGTGAAATTTATTGTCAATCAGTGTTGCTTTCTAAGTGGACAGTTTGATTTCACAGAAGTGTGATCGACTTGGAGTTACATTGTGTTGTTTAAGTGTTCCCTTTATTTTTTGAGCAGTGTAGATTGTCCTGCAGTGTGTGTCTGCTGCCTCGCAGACAAGGCTTAACACACAATCCCAGTCAGACACCGAAGGCTTAAAGAGCATTCAGACAGAGAAACGCACACACCCCCCTACCCAACCTGCCTTGAAGCCAGGGGCCCAACCTGGTTGTGAGGGCACAGCCGCCACACACTCACAATGGCATGACAACCACCTGCTGCATATCACCATGGTGACACTGGCCAGAGTGGTCAAGTTCCAAATAGAGCAGTAAAAATTCTTCAAATGATTTCACATTTTCATTACAGCCAAGACTATGTGTACTTTTGGGTAATTGCTTCAAATAAAATGGTAACTATAGCACCTTGTACCTTCTAGTGAAAGACTGCAGTTTTACAATGTAATGTCCAAGTAAATGTCATGTAAACAGGTAGTAAAATAAGGCTTTGTTATATCAGAGCAACTGAAAACCAGGCCAACCAACCAATTGAGTTAACAAGACTCTAGACAATAAAAGGTCCACTTCCTGTCCTTAATGTGGCTTAGTGTCTGGGACTCCTAAAAAACACACTGACTTCCTGCCACTATCCACCTGGACAGAAGAACACAGCCAGTAAGGGTTTGGGCCATGTAGTGTGCAGTGAGCTATTGACCCTAGTGCACGATGCATATCTTTTTTCAGATAGAACATACAGTAGTGTGTAGAGAGGTTGATAGTGAGGAGTGTGTGTGAGAGTGAGAGAGAGGAATAGAGAGAGAGAGAGGGATAGAGAGAGAGCGAGAGCGAGAGAGGGGTGAGGGGGAAGAGAGGGAGAGTGCAAGAAAGCAAGCAAGAGATATGGTGTCAGCGTCCTCAGATGTCCTCTTTTTCCAAGTTTTTAATTAGTGGAGAGGCCCTTTGGGCAGGCGCGCGTGTGTGAATGTGTCACGTGCTTCGGTGTCTCAGTGAGGATGTGACTGATGGTGGTGATGACCCATTTAGAGCCGTGACTCTGCCAGAGATTGGCTCAGTCCCATAACCAGGCCCTATTAGGGGACCGTCCACTGTCCCAAGACCAGGCCCTAATAGGGGACCGTCCACTGTCCCATGACCAGTCCCTATTAGGGGACCGTCCACTGTCCCATGACCAGTCCCTATTAGGGGACCGTCCACTGTCCCATGACCAGTCCCTATTAGGGGACCGTCCACTGTCCCATGACCAGTCCCTAATAGGGGACCGTCCACTGTCCCATGACCAGTCCCTATTAGGGGACCGTCCACTGTCCCATGACCAGTCCCTATTAGGGGACCATGACCAGTCCCACTCCACTGTCCCATGACCAGTCCCTAATAGGGGACCATCCACTGTCCCATGACCACCAGTCCCTATTAGGGGACCGTCCACTGTCCCATGACCAGTCCCTATTAGGGGACCGTCCACTGTCCCATGACCAGGCCCTATTAGGGGACCGTCCACTGTCCCATGACCAGGCCCTATTAGGGGACCGTCCACTGTCCCATGACCAGGCCCTATTAGGGGACCGTCCACTGTCCCATGACCAGGCCCTATTAGGGGACCGTCCACTGTCCCATGACCAGGCCCTATTAGGGGACCGTCCACTGTCCCATGACCAGGCCCTATTAGGGGACCGTCCACTGTCCCATAACCAGGCCCTATTAGGGGACCGTCCACTGTCCCATGACCAGGCCCTATTAGGGGACCGTCCACTGTCCCATGACCAGGCCCTATTAGGGGACCGTCCACTGTCCCATAACCAGGCCCTATTAGGGGACCGTCCACTGTCCCATAACCAGGCCCTATTAGGGGACCGTTAACTGTCACATGACCAGGTCCTATTAACAGACAGTTAACAGTCACATGACCAGGTCCTATTAACTAGAGGTCGACCGATTAATCGGAATGGCCGATTAATTCGGGACGATTTCAATTTGGAAATCTGTATTTTTGATGCGTATTCGCGAAAAAGGACTGTCCTTGCTCCAATGTGTACCTAACCATAAACATCAATGCCTTTCTTAAAATCAATACACAGAAGTATATATTTTTAAACCTGCATATTTAGCTAAAAGAAATCCAGGTTAGCAGGCAATATTAACCAGGTGAAATTGTGTCACTTCTTTTGAGTTCATTGCATGCAGAGTCAGTGTATATGCAACAGTTTGGGCAGCCTAATCTGCCAGAATTGTACGTAATTATGGCATAACATTGAAGGTTGTGCAATGTAACAGGAATATTTAGACTTATGGATGCCACCCGTTAGATAAAATACACAAAAACAAAACAAAAAAAAACGATTCTGTATTTCACTGAAAAAATAAACGTATTTTTTTCGAGATGATAGTTTCCGGATTCGACCATATTAATGACCTGAGGCTCGTATTTCTGTGTGTTATGTTATAATTAAGTCTATGATTTGATAGAGCAGTCTGACTGAGCGATGGTAGGCACCAGCAGGCTAGTAAGCATTCATTCAGCAGCTCTTTGCTGTGCTTCAAGCTTCAAGCCCTGTTTATGACTTCAAGCCCATCAACTCCCAAGATTAGGCTTGTGTAACCAATGTGAAATGGCTAGCTAGTTAGCGGGGTGCGCGCTAATAGCGTTTCAAGCGTCACTCGCTCTGAGACTTGGAGTAGTTATTCCCCTTGCTCTGCATGGGTAACGCTGCTTCGAGGGTGGCTGTTGTCGTTGTGTTCCTGGTTCGAACACAGGTAGGGGCGAGGAGAGGGACGGAAGGAGAGGGACGGAAGCTATACTGTTACACACAATACTAAAGTGCCTATAAGAACATCTAATAGTCAAAGGTATATGAAATACAAATGGTATAGAGAGAAATAGTCCTATAATTCCTATAACTACAACCTAAAACTTCTTACCTGGGAATATTGAAGACTCATGGTAAAAGTAACCACCAGCTTTCATATGTTCTCCTGTTCTAAGCAAGGAACTTAAACGTTAGCTTTCTTACATAGCACATATTGCACTTTTACTTTCTTCTCCAACACTTTGTTTTTGCATTATTTAAACCAAATTGAACATGTTTCATTATTTACTTGAGGCTAAATAGATTTTATTGATGTATTATGTTAAGTTAAAATAAGTGTTCATTCAGTATTGTTGTAATTGTCATTATTACAAATACATTTAAAAAAAATTGTGGTATCGGCTTTTTTTGGTCCTCCAATAATCGGTATCGGTATTGAAAAATCATAATCAGTCGACCTCTACTATTAACAGATCGTTAACTGTCACATGACCAGGTCCTATTAGGGAATAGCCAACAGAGAAGATGAGAGGGTAGTATATTATTGTGTGAGAGAGTATGTTTACTCGTCTGTAGCCTACTGAGTATAACAAACATTAGGAACACCTTCCTAATATTCCCCCTCAGAACAGCCTCAATTCGTCGGGGCATGGACTCTACAAGGTTTTAAAAGCGTTCCACAGGGATGCTGGCCCATGTTGACTCCAATGATTCCCACAGTTGTGTGACATCAATAAGGGATCATAGACTGACCAGGTGAAAACTATGTCACGGAAAGAGCAAGTGTTCCTAATATTTTGTCAAATCAGTGTCTGTCTGCATACTGTTGTCTGTATGTGATGGCACCTAATTGATGACAGCTGAGGGTGTATTGTAGATGTGACTCCTGCTTGATGACAGCTGAGGGTGTATAGTATTGTGGATGTGACTCCTGCTTGATGACAGCTGAGGGTGTATAGTATTGTAGATGTGACTACAGCTTGATGACAGCTGAGGGTGTATAGTATTGTAGATGTGACTACTGCTTGATGACAGCTGAGGGTGTATAGTATTGTAGATGTGACTACTGCTTGATGACAGCTGAGGGTGTATAGTATTGTAGATGTGACTCCTGCTTGATGACAGCTGAGGGTGTATAGTATTGTAGATGTGACTACAGCTTGATGACAGCTGAGGGTGTATAGTATTGTAGATGTGACTACTGCTTGATGACAGCTGAGGGTGTATAGTATTGTAGATGTGACTACTGCTGAGGGTGTATAGTATTGTGATGACAGCTGAGGGTGTATAGTATTGTAGATGTGACTGACAGCAGCTTGATGACAGCTGAGGGTGTATAGTATTGTAGATGTGACTACAGCTTGATGACAGCTGAGGGTGTATAGTATTGTAGATGTGACTACTGCTTGATGACAGCTGAGGGTGTATAGTATTGTAGATGTGACTCCTGCTTGATGACAGCTGAGGGTGTATAGTATTGTAGATGTGACTCCTGCTTGATGACAGCTGAGGGTGTATAGTATTGTAGATGTGACTACTGCTTGATGACAGCTGAGGGTGTATAGTATTGTAGATGTGACTCCTGCTTGATGACAGCTGAGGGTGTATAGTATTGTAGATGTGACTCCTGCTTGATGACAGCTGAGGGTGTATAGTATTGTAAATACTACACACTACTCGAAGAGAGTAACAATGGCCTCGTTCACTCCGTTGCTGGGCATATTTTTCTATGTGTGCATGTAAGTATTTCTGGTAGGAAATATTATGCTCACAGTGTGTACAGATACTGTAGTTACCTGGGACTGGTCGAAGTGCATGGTGACTTTGAGGCTGGCCTCGGCCTGTTTGTCGTTGACACCGTCTGTGACGGGTGTGGCTCCTCCCCCTGGCTCCAGCTGCGGAGAGAAGCAGGCCTGCAGCCACTCGCTCCAGGTCATCAGCTGTACCCGCTGCATCTTCTCCTCGCTGATACGGAACATCTTACTGCGGAAGTCCTTCACCTCCTGGTCCTGCAGAGCATCCAGCTCGTGGAGACCTGTGAATGGTTCATGAAGCTTCATAAGCTCTTCATAACCACTCCATGACCACTTTATAAACATTGCACAACGACTTTGCAGGTGATAAAGATATCATGATAAGGCCACAAGAGGTTATACAACATTTTGCACTAAAGATGAATTTGCCGATCGTGTTCCGTTTGTGAACACCTGTGAGCAGTCATAAGAAGCCACACACTAAAGCACGTGAAAAACAAGAGTATAACCTCTGCATGAGTGGGTCTAACAGCACTGCATGAGTGGGTCTAACAGCACTGCATTAAAAGGCATTACCATTCATGTTTAATGCACTACATCTGTGACTGACATTTGATACCTGGCGTGGTAACAAGTAGCAATTCCTGTTTATGAGGGATTACAAATGACAATCCAATCTCAACAGTGTTGAACTCTAACCTACTCTTTTCATTGAAATACAACTGTCACTGTCACTATAAAATCTAGCTCCTAAATTCATGATACTATATCTATCAGTTGAACAGAGCTTAGTATTTTGGGCCAGTAGAACACTTTGGATGATGAAAACAACATGTTGACATTTAAAACCATTAAACATTCATATGACCCTCAGCTCTCAGATTGTGTGAGTGCGTGTGTCTGCTTCTTTGTGTGTGTGCGCAAGTGTATGCTTTTCAGTGTGTGTGCTTTCAGTGTGTGTGTGGCTAGCCAGCGTGTGTGTGTGGCTAGCCTGCGTGTGTGTGTCTAGCCAGCGTGTGTGTGTGGCTAGCCAGTGTGTGTGTGTGGCTAGCCAGCGTGTGTGTGTGGCTAGCCAGCGTGTGTGTGGCTAGCCAGCGTGTGTGTGGCTAGCCAGCGTGTGTGTGTGGCTAGCCAGCGTGTGTGTGTGGCTAGCCAGCGTGTGTGTGTGGCTAGCCAGTGTGTGTGTGGCTAGCCAGTGTGTGTGTGGCTAGCGAGCGTGTGTGTGGCTAGCCAGCGTGTGCTAGCCAGCGTGTGTGTGTGGCTAGCCAGTGTGTGTGTGTGGCTAGCCAGCGTGTGTGTGTGGCTAGCCAGTGTGTGTGTGTGGCTAGCCAGCGTGTGTGTGTGGCTAGCCAGTGTGTGTGTGGCTAGCCAGTGTGTGTGTGGCTAGCCAGCGTCTGAGGGATGTTTTGAATACCGCTTACTGACAAAAGCCTTTTACAGATCACATCTGACAAAAGTGGAGGCAGGAGGGAGCATATCAATATGGGATGAGTCTCCTTCCATTAGACTGACTGACTCCCTCTCTGAACAGGCCTGGTTGGCCTGCAGCACCTCCATAGAGCCCCACCATCTCTGTCCTCACACACCCTCAGACTAACAAGACCCTGTGTGTGTGTACACTTATAGCAATGTGTATATGTGGATGAGATAGAGAATGTAAGGGAGACTTAGTGTATGTAGGCATGTGCGCATATTTCGGTTTGTGTGTCAATAGACTGACCTTTCCACCCTACCATTACAGTGGTGGTCTGGCTTGCCTCCTCCACTCAGCACAGCGTCTTATCGCCATCACAGATAATACTGAGTGACGGATGATAATAACAGACATCAGGAGCCTGTCCATTCTAAGCAGATTGTTTTCCATCCTACGGGCCTGACTTCAGCTGATACTGGGATGATGACATGAGACTTCTGAAGACAAGACTCAGATCTGACAGCCAAGGCAAAGAGGATATCAATATATTGGAGAAAGAGATTAAATGGTGCTGGTGTGTCTAAAGAGTATGTGTGTGTTTGAGTGATCACTGTCCAGGAGCATCTCTACTCTGTTCAAACCACAGGTCAAACATCAGTGTAAGGGTCTACTGTTACTGGGTGCATGTGTGCGCGCACGTCACCTTTTCCGATGAGCACACCGATCTTGGAGTCGAGCAAGCGTTCCGCGCGGCCACAGTTGCGTGTGACCAGTTTGAGCATGGGACAGAAGGGCCTAACATCACAGAGGCGCCTGGTCTCATCCTCCAGCTCCTCGTGCACAGCTGCCTGGTTCACACACTCAAACATGTGGCCCTCCATCTCCCCCAGAGACGGAAACAGGGGGTATGACTGGGCCTGCTTCCATAGGAGCTATGAGGAGAAGAGGGGGACACCACAGTTATTACATGGCAAGACAAGTTAACACAATCTACCTGTATGATCAGAGGCTACACAGACACAGGCTCAGCTTCTAAAATACATGATCTACAACAACAACAACCTAAACGATTAGCCATGACTCACATCACAATAATCCAGATTCTAAAGCCCAACAGTAGTTCTACAAATCATCGTGACTGAAATGTTAACCAATGGATGAACAACAATGTTATGTCATATGATGACAGGGGAACAAACATGATGACACAGGTCCTGAATAGACCAATCAGGACATGAATCATGTCCCATGGCACAGTCACAGGGTGTGTGTGTGTGTGTGTGTGTGTGTGTGTGTTTGAGGCTGAAGGGCACGAAGTAGACAAACATGGAGACAGAGTAGACAAGGAGTCATGTCACCTCTTTTCCCTTCAGACAGTCTTGTGTCATAACCACCTTACTGACCATAACATCAGACCAAGTCCCCTCAAAGTATAGACCTTTAGAGGCTAAAACAAAATACTCCCGGAATTCAACTTTTACTGTATCAGATGCCGTCATTGTAAATAAGAATGTGTTCTTAACTGACTTGCCTAGTTAAATAAAGGTAAAAAAACAATGATTGGATTACAGTTTACTACTTGGCTGTACCATGTTCACATGACAAATAACTGCTTTTACTTAACAAATGTGTTGTTATTATCCGTTGTGTGACATCTAATTATCTGTCACATTTCACCAGCATGCTATTTGTAGCCATCCAGAGACAATATTACTACTACTGTTATGATCTCAAATGAAAGCAAGCACCTTGAAGTAGCTGGATAACAGCCTCACTTAAGAGACATTTTAATGAACTTCCTTCAAGAGTATCTCTTGAATATTTTCTCTTACATTCAGTTCGTTGTTTTATTTCATGCATGTTGGATGGACTTGCAAGGTCACCATTTAAAAAAAAATTCTAAACCAACATTTATTGAGTACATTTACATTTACATTTAAGTCATTTAGCAGACGCTCTTATCCAGAGCGACTTACAAATTGGTGCATTCACCTTATGACATCCAGTGGAACAGCCACTTTACAATAGTGCATCTAAATCTTTTAAGGGGGGGGGGGGTGAGAAGGATTACTTTATCCTATCCTAGGTATTCCTTAAAGAGGTGGGGTTTCAGGTGTCTCCGGAAGGTGGTGATTGACTCCGCTGTCCTGGCGTCGTGAGGGAGTGTGTTCCACCATTGGGGAGCCAGAGCAGCGAACAGTTTTGACTGGGCTGAGCGGGAACTGTACTTCCTCAGTGGTAGGGAGGCGAGCAGGCCAGAGGTGGATGAACGCAGTGCCCTTGTTTGGGTGTAGGGCCTGATCAGAGCCTGGAGGTACTGAGGTGCCGTTCCCCTCACAGCTCCGTAGGCAAGCACCATGGTCTTGTAGCGGATGCGAGCTTCAACTGGAAGCCAGTGGAGAGAGCGGAGGAGCGGGGTGACGTGAGAGAACTTGGGAAGGTTGAACACCAGACGGGCTGCGGCGTTCTGGATGAGTTGTAGGGGTTTAATGGCACAGGCAGGGAGCCCAGCCAACAGCGAGTTGCAGTAATCAAGACGGGAGATGACAAGTGCCTGGATTAGAACCTGCGCCGCTTCCTGTGTGAGGCAGGGTCGTACTCTGCGGATGTTGTAGAGCATGAACCTACAGGAACGGGACACCGCCTTGATGTTAGTTGAGAACGACAGGGTGTTGTCCAGGATCACGCCAAGGTTCTTAGCGCTCTGGGAGGAGGACACAATGGAGTTGTCAACCGTGATGGCGAGATCATGGAACGGGCAGTCCTTCCCCGGGAGGAAGAGCAGCTCCGTCTTGCCGAGGTTCAGCTTGAGGTGGTGATCCGTCATCCACACTGATATGTCTGCCAGACATGCAGAGATGCGATTCACCACCTGGTCATCAGAAGGAGGAAAGGAGAAGATTAATTGTGTGTCGTCTGCATAGCAATGATAGGAGAGACCATGTGAGGTTATGACAGAGCCAAGTGACTTGGTGTATAGCGAGAATAGGAGAGGGCCTAGAACAGAGCCCTGGGGACACCAGTGGTGAGAGCGCGTGGTGAGGAGACAGATTCTCGCCACGCCACCTGGTAGGAGCGACCTGTCAGGTAGGACGCAATCCAAGCGTGGGCCGCGCCGGAGATGCCCAACTCGGAGAGGGTGGAGAGGAGGATCTGATGGTTCACAGTATCGAAGGCAGCCGATAGGTCTAGAAGGATGAGAGCAGAGGAGAGAGAGTTAGCTTTAGCGGTGCGGAGCGCCTCCGTGATAACACGGAGTACACGTCACAACAGTTCTGGTGCTGTTGGCTAGCCGAGGATGAATATCAGAACACATTTTAATAGAAGTGAAAGACGAGCTATTCTAATGGAGATGGAGGAGTGGTGTGTCATTGAGTACACGTCACAACAGTTCTGGTGCTGTTGGCTAGCCGAGGATGAATATCAGAACACATTTTAATAGAAGTGAAAGACGAGCTATTCTAATGGAGATGGAGGAGTGGTGTGTCATTGAGTACACGTCACAACAGTTCTGGTGCTGTTGGCTAGCCGAGGATGAATATCAGAACACATTTTAATAGAAGTGAAAGACGAGCTATTCTAATGGAGATGGAGGAGTGGTGTGTCATTGAGTACACGTCACAACAGTTCTGGTGCTGTTGGCTAGCCGAGGATGAATATCAGAACACATTTTAATTCCCCCGCAGCTCCTCGCCCAAGCCTCTCCAGGTTCTCCTTTACCCAAATCCAGATAGCAGATGTTCTGAAAGAGCTGCAAAACCTGGACCCGTACAAATCAGCTGGGCTTGACAATCTGGACCCTCTATTTCTGAAACTATCTGCCGCCATTCTCGCAACCCCTATTACCAGCCTGTTCAACCTCTCTTTCATATCGTCTGAGATCCCCAAGGATTGGAAAGCTGCCGCAGTCATCCCCCTCTTCAAAGGGGGAGACACCCTGGACCCAAACTGTTATAGACCTATATCCATCCTGCCCTGCCTATCTAAGGTCTTGAAAGCCAAGTCAACAAACAGGTCACTGACCATCTCGAATCCCACCGTACCTTCTCCGCTGTGCAATCTGGTTTCCGAGCCGGTCACGGGTGCACCTCAGCCACACTCAAGGTACTAAACGATATCATAACCGCCATCGATAAAAGACAGTACTGTGCAGCCGTCTTCATCGACCTCGCCAAGGCTTTCGACTCTGTCAATCACCATATTCTTATCGGCAGACTCAATAGCCTCGGTTTTTTGGATGACTGCCTTGCCTGGTTCACCAATTACTTTGCAGACAGAGTTCAGTGTGTCAAATCGGAGGGCATGCTGTCCGGTCCTCTGGCAGTCTCTATGGGCGTGCCACAGGGTTCAATTCTTGGGCCGACTCTTTTCTCTGTATATATCAATGATGTTGCTCTTGCTGCGGGCGATTCCCTGATCCAACTCTACGCAGACGACACCATTCTATATACTTTCGGCCCGTCATTGGACACTGTGCTATCTAACCTCCAAACGAGCTTCAATGCCATACAGCACTCCTTCCGTGGCCTCCAACTGCTCTTAAACGCGAGTAAAACCAAATGCATGCTTTTCAACCGATTGCTGCCTGCACCCGCATGCCCAACTAGCATCACCACCCTGGATGGTTCCGACCTTGAATATGTGGACATCTATAAGTACCTAGGTGTCTGGCTAGACTGCAAACTCTCCTTCCAGACTCACATCAAACATCTCCAATCGAAAATCAAATCAAGAGTCGGCTTTCTATTCCGCAACAAAGCCTCCTTCACTCACGCCGCCAAGCTTACCCTAGTAAAACTGACTATCCTACCGATCCTCGACTTCGGCGATGTCATCTACAAAATGGCTTCCAACACTCTACTCAGCAAACTGGATGCAGTCTATCACAGTGCCATCCGTTTTGTCACTGAAGCACCTTATACCACCCACCACTGCGACTTGTATGCTCTAGTCGGCTGGCCCTCACTACATATTCGTCGCCAGACCCACTGGCTCCAGGTCATCTACAAGGCCATGCTAGGTAAAGCTCCGCCTTATCTCAGTTCACTGGTCACGATGGCAACACCCATCCGTAGCACGCGCTCCAGCAGGTGTATCTCACTGATCATCCCTAAAGCCAACACCTCATTTGGCCGCCTTTCGTTCCAGTACTCTGCTGCCTGTGACTGGAACAAACTGCAAAAATCGCTGAAGTTGGAGACTTTTATCTCCCTCACCAACTTCAAACATCAGCTATCCGAGCAGCTAACCGATCGCTGCAGCTGTACATAGTCTATTGGTAAATAGCCCACCCATTTTCACCTACCTCATTCCCATACTGTTTTTATACTGTTTTTTATTTATTTACTTTTCTGCTCTTTTGCCCACCAATATCTCTACCTGTACATGACCATCTGATCATTTACCACTCCAGTGTTAATCTGCAAAATTGTATTATTCGCCTACCTCCTCATGCCTTTTGCACACATTGTATGTAGACTGCCCATTTTCTTCTACTGTGTTATTGACTTGTTAATTGTTTACTCCATGTGTAACTCTGTGTTGTCTGTTCACACTGCTATGCTTTATCTTGGCCAGGTCGCAGTTGCAAATGAGAACTTGTTCTCAACTAGCCTACCTGGTTAAATAAAGGTGTTCTCAACTAGCCTACCTGGTTAAATAAAGGTGTTCTCAACTAGCCTACCTGGTTAAATAAAGGTGTTCTCAACTGGCCTACCTGGTTAAATAAAGGTGTTCTCAACTAGCCTACCTGGTTAAATAAAGGTGTTCTCAACTGGCCTACCTGGTTAAATAAAGGTGTTCTCAACTAGCCTACCTGGTTAAATAAAGGTGTTCTCAACTAGCCTACCTGGTTAAATAAAGGTGTTCTCAACTAGCCTACCTGGTTAAATAAAGGTGTTCTCAACTAGCCTACCTGGTTAAATAAAGGTGTTCTCAACTAGCCTACCTGGTTAAATAAAGGTGTTCTCAACTAGCCTACCTGGTTAAATAAAGGTGTTTTCAACTAGCCTACCTGGTTAAATAAAGGTGTTCTCAACTAGCCTACCTGGTTAAATAAAGGTGTTCTCAACTAGCCTACCTGGTTAAATAAAGGTGTTCTCAACTAGCCTACCTGGTTAAATAAAGGTGTTCTCAACTAGCCTACCTGGTTAAATAAAGGTGTTCTCAACTAGCCTACCTGGTTAAATAAAGGTGTTCTCAACTAGCCTACCTGGTTAAATAAAGGTGTTCTCAACTAGCCTACCTGGTTAAATAAAGGTGTTCTCAACTAGCCTACCTGGTTAAATAAAGGTGTTCTCAACTAGCCTACCTGGTTAAATAAAGGTGTTCTCAACTAGCCTACCTGGTTAAATAAAGGTGTTCTCAACTAGCCTACCTGGTTAAATAAAGGTGTTCTCAACTAGCCTACCTGGTTAAATAAAGGTGTTCTCAACTAGCCTACCTGGTTAAATAAAGGTGTTCTCAACTAGCCTACCTGGTTAAATAAAGGTGTTCTCAACTAGCCTACCTGGTTAAATAAAGGTGTTCTCAACTAGCCTACCTGGTTAAATAAAGGTGTTCTCAACTAGCCTACCTGGTTAAATAAAGGTGTTCTCAACTAGCCTACCTGGTTAAATAAAGGTGTTCTCAACTAGCCTACCTGGTTAAATAAAGGTGTTCTCAACTAGCCTACCTGGTTAAATAAAGGTGTTCTCAACTAGCCTACCTGGTTAAATAAAGGTGTTCTCAACTAGCCTACCTGGTTAAATAAAGGTGTTCTCAACTAGCCTACCTGGTTAAATAAAGGTGTTCTCAACTAGCCTACCTGGTTAAATAAAGGTGTTCTCAACTAGCCTACCTGGTTAAATAAAGGTGTTCTCAACTAGCCTACCTGGTTAAATAAAGGTGTTCTCAACTAGCCTACCTGGTTAAATAAAGGTGTTCTCAACTAGCCTACCTGGTTAAATAAAGGTGTTCTCAACTAGCCTACCTGGTTAAATAAAGGTGTTCTCAACTAGCCTACCTGGTTAAATAAAGGTGTTCTCAACTAGCCTACCTGGTTAAATAAAGGTGTTCTCAACTAGCCTACCTGGTTAAATAAAGGTGTTCTCAACTAGCCTACCTGGTTAAATAAAGGTGTTCTCAACTAGCCTACCTGGTTAAATAAAGGTGTTCTCAACTAGCCTACCTGGTTAAATAAAGGTGTTCTCAACTAGCCTACCTGGTTAAATAAAGGTGTTCTCAACTAGCCTACCTGGTTAAATAAAGGTGTTCTCAACTAGCCTACCTGGTTAAATAAAGGTGTTCTCAACTAGCCTACCTGGTTAAATAAAGGTGTTCTCAACTAGCCTACCTGGTTAAATAAAGGTGTTCTCAACTAGCCTACCTGGTTAAATAAAGGTGTTCTCAACTAGCCTACCTGGTTAAATAAAGGTGTTCTCAACTAGCCTACCTGGTTAAATAAAGGTGTTCTCAACTAGCCTACCTGGTTAAATAAAGGTGTTCTCAACTAGCCTACCTGGTTAAATAAAGGTGTTCTCAACTAGCCTACCTGGTTAAATAAAGGTGTTCTCAACTAGCCTACCTGGTTAAATAAAGGTGTTCTCAACTAGCCTACCTGGTTAAATAAAGGTGTTCTCAACTAGCCTACCTGGTTAAATAAAGGTGTTCTCAACTAGCCTACCTGGTTAAATAAAGGTGTTCTCAACTAGCCTACCTGGTTAAATAAAGGTGTTCTCAACTAGCCTACCTGGTTAAATAAAGGTGTTCTCAACTAGCCTACCTGGTTAAATAAAGGTGTTCTCAACTAGCCTACCTGGTTAAATAAAGGTGTTCTCAACTAGCCTACCTGGTTAAATAAAGGTGTTCTCAACTAGCCAACCTGGTTAAATAAAGGTGTTCTCAACTAGCCAACCTGGTTAAATAAAGGTGTTCTCAACTAGCCTACCTGGTTAAATAAAGGTGTTCTCAACTAGCCTACCTGGTTAAATAAAGGTGTTCTCAACTAGCCTACCTGGTTAAATAAAGGTGTTCTCAACTAGCCTACCTGGTTAAATAAAGGTGTTCTCAACTAGCCAACCTGGTTAAATAAAGGTGTTCTCAACTAGCCAACCTGGTTAAATAAAGATGTTCTCAACTAGCCAACCTGGTTAAATAAAGGTGTTCTCAACTAGCCAACCTGGTTAAATAAAGGTGTTCTCAACTAGCCAACCTGGTTAAATAAAGGTGTTCTCAACTAGCCAACCTGGTTAAATAAAGGTGTTCTCAACTAGCCAACCTGGTTAAATAAAGGTGTTCTCAACTAGCCTACCTGGTTAAATAAAGGTGTTCTCAACTAGCCTACCTGGTTAAATAAAGGTGTTCTCAACTGGCCTACCTGGTTAAATAAAGGTGTTCTCAACTAGCCTACCTGGTTAAATAAAGGTGTTCTCAACTAGCCAACCTGGTTAAATAAAGGTGTTCTCAACTAGCCTACCTGGTTAAATAAAGGTGTTCTCAACTAGCCTACCTGGTTAAATAAAGGTGTTCTCAACTAGCCTACCTGGTTAAATAAAGGTGTTCTCAACTAGCCTACCTGGTTAAATAAAGGTGTTCTCAACTAGCCTACCTGGTTAAATAAAGGTGTTCTCAACTAGCCTACCTGGTTAAATAAAGGTGTTCTCAACTAGCCTACCTGGTTAAATAAAGGTGTTCTCAACTAGCCTACCTGGTTAAATAAAGGTGTTCTCAACTAGCCTACCTGGTTAAATAAAGGTGTTCTCAACTAGCCTACCTGGTTAAATAAAGGTGTTCTCAACTAGCCTACCTGGTTAAATAAAGGTGTTCTCAACTAGCCTACCTGGTTAAATAAAGGTGTTCTCAACTAGCCTACCTGGTTAAATAAAGGTGTTCTCAACTAGCCTACCTGGTTAAATAAAGGTGTTCTCAACTAGCCAACCTGGTTAAATAAAGGTGTTCTCAACTAGCCAACCTGGTTAAATAAAGGTGTTCTCAACTAGCCAACCTGGTTAAATAAAGGTGTTCTCAACTAGCCAACCTGGTTAAATAAAGGTGTTCTCAACTAGCCAACCTGGTTAAATAAAGGTGTTCTCAACTAGCCAACCTGGTTAAATAAAGGTGTTCTCAACTAGCCAACCTGGTTAAATAAAGGTGTTCTCAACTAGCCTACCTGGTTAAATAAAGGTGTTCTCAACTAGCCTACCTGGTTAAATAAAGGTGTTCTCAACTAGCCTACCTGGTTAAATAAAGGTGTTCTCAACTAGCCTACCTGGTTAAATAAAGGTGTTCTCAACTAGCCTACCTGGTTAAATAAAGGTGTTCTCAACTAGCCTACCTGGTTAAATAAAGGTGTTCTCAACTAGCCTACCTGGTTAAATAAAGGTGTTCTCAACTAGCCTACCTGGTTAAATAAAGGTGTTCTCAACTAGCCTACCTGGTTAAATAAAGGTGTTCTCAACTAGCCTACCTGGTTAAATAAAGGTGTTCTCAACTAGCCTACCTGGTTAAATAAAGGTGTTCTCAACTAGCCTACCTGGTTAAATAAAGGTGTTCTCAACTAGCCTACCTGGTTAAATAAAGGTGTTCTCAACTAGCCTACCTGGTTAAATAAAGGTGTTCTCAACTAGCCTACCTGGTTAAATAAAGGTGTTCTCAACTAGCCAACCTGGTTAAATAAAGGTGTTCTCAACTAGCCTACCTGGTTAAATAAAGGTGTTCTCAACTAGCCTACCTGGTTAAATAAAGGTGTTCTCAACTAGCCTACCTGGTTAAATAAAGGTGTTCTCAACTAGCCTACCTGGTTAAATAAAGGTGTTCTCAACTAGCCTACCTGGTTAAATAAAGGTGTTCTCAACTAGCCTACCTGGTTAAATAAAGGTGTTCTCAACTAGCCTACCTGGTTAAATAAAGGTGTTCTCAACTAGCCTACCTGGTTAAATAAAGGTGTTCTCAACTAGCCTACCTGGTTAAATAAAGGTGTTCTCAACTAGCCTACCTGGTTAAATAAAGGTGTTCTCAACTAGCCAACCTGGTTAAATAAAGGTGTTCTCAACTAGCCTACCTGGTTAAATAAAGGTGTTCTCAACTAGCCTACCTGGTTAAATAAAGGTGTTCTCAACTAGCCTACCTGGTTAAATAAAGGTGTTCTCAACTAGCCTACCTGGTTAAATAAAGGTGTTCTCAACTAGCCTACCTGGTTAAATAAAGGTGTTCTCAACTAGCCTACCTGGTTAAATAAAGGTGTTCTCAACTAGCCTACCTGGTTAAATAAAGGTGTTCTCAACTAGCCTACCTGGTTAAATAAAGGTGTTCTCAACTAGCCTACCTGGTTAAATAAAGGTGTTCTCAACTAGCCTACCTGGTTAAATAAAGGTGTTCTCAACTAGCCAACCTGGTTAAATAAAGGTGTTCTCAACTAGCCTACCTGGTTAAATAAAGGTGTTCTCAACTAGCCTACCTGGTTAAATAAAGGTGTTCTCAACTAGCCTACCTGGTTAAATAAAGGTGTTCTCAACTAGCCTACCTGGTTAAATAAAGGTGTTCTCAACTAGCCTACCTGGTTAAATAAAGGTGTTCTCAACTAGCCTACCTGGTTAAATAAAGGTGTTCTCAACTAGCCTACCTGGTTAAATAAAGGTGTTCTCAACTAGCCTACCTGGTTAAATAAAGGTGTTCTCAACTAGCCTACCTGGTTAAATAAAGGTGTTCTCAACTAGCCTACCTGGTTAAATAAAGGTGTTCTCAACTAGCCTACCTGGTTAAATAAAGGTGTTCTCAACTAGCCTACCTGGTTAAATAAAGGTGTTCTCAACTAGCCTACCTGGTTAAATAAAGGTGTTCTCAACTAGCCTACCTGGTTAAATAAAGGTGTTCTCAACTAGCCAACCTGGTTAAATAAAGGTGTTCTCAACTAGCTTACCTGGTTAAATAAAGGTGTTCTCAACTAGCCAACCTGGTTAAATAAAGGTGTTCTCAACTAGCCTACCTGGTTAAATAAAGGTGTTCTCAACTAGCCAACCTGGTTAAATAAAGGTGTTCTCAACTAGCCAACCTGGTTAAATAAAGGTGTTCTCAACTAGCCAACCTGGTTAAATAAAGGTGTTCTCAACTAGCCAACCTGGTTAAATAAAGATGTTCTCAACTAGCCAACCTGGTTAAATAAAGGTGTTCTCAACTAGCCTACCTGGTTAAATAAAGGTGTTCTCAACTAGCCAACCTGGTTAAATAAAGATGTTCTCAACTAGCCAACCTGGTTAAATAAAGGTGTTCTCAACTAGCCAACCTGGTTAAATAAAGATGTTCTCAACTAGCCAACCTGGTTAAATAAAGGTGTTCTCAACTAGCCTACCTGGTTAAATAAAGGTGTTCTCAACTAGCCAACCTGGTTAAATAAAGGTGTTCTCAACTAGCCAACCTGGTTAAATAAAGGTGTTCTCAACTAGCCTACCTGGTTAAATAAAGGTGTTCTCAACTAGCCTACCTGGTTAAATAAAGGTGTTCTCAACTAGCCTACCTGGTTAAATAAAGGTGTTCTCAACTAGCCTACCTGGTTAAATAAAGGTGTTCTCAACTAGCCTACCTGGTTAAATAAAGGTGTTCTCAACTAGCCTACCTGGTTAAATAAAGGTGTTCTCAACTAGCCTACCTGGTTAAATAAAGGTGTTCTCAACTAGCCTACCTGGTTAAATAAAGGTGTTCTCAACTAGCCTACCTGGTTAAATAAAGGTGTTCTCAACTAGCCTACCTGGTTAAATAAAGGTGTTCTCAACTAGCCTACCTGGTTAAATAAAGGTGTTCTCAACTAGCCTACCTGGTTAAATAAAGGTGTTCTCAACTAGCCTACCTGGTTAAATAAAGGTGTTCTCAACTAGCCTACCTGGTTAAATAAAGGTGTTCTCAACTAGCCTACCTGGTTAAATAAAGGTGTTCTCAACTAGCCTACCTGGTTAAATAAAGGTGTTCTCAACTAGCCTACCTGGTTAAATAAAGGTGTTCTCAACTAGCCTACCTGGTTAAATAAAGGTGTTCTCAACTAGCCTACCTGGTTAAATAAAGGTGTTCTCAACTAGCCAACCTGGTTAAATAAAGGTGTTCTCAACTAGCCTACCTGGTTAAATAAAGGTGTTCTCAACTAGCCTACCTGGTTAAATAAAGGTGTTCTCAACTAGCCTACCTGGTTAAATAAAGGTGTTCTCAACTAGCCTACCTGGTTAAATAAAGGTGTTCTCAACTAGCCTACCTGGTTAAATAAAGGTGTTCTCAACTAGCCTACCTGGTTAAATAAAGGTGTTCTCAACTAGCCTACCTGGTTAAATAAAGGTGTTCTCAACTAGCCTACCTGGTTAAATAAAGGTGTTCTCAACTAGCCTACCTGGTTAAATAAAGGTGTTCTCAACTAGCCTACCTGGTTAAATAAAGGTGTTCTCAACTAGCCTACCTGGTTAAATAAAGGTGTTCTCAACTAGCCTACCTGGTTAAATAAAGGTGTTCTCAACTAGCCTACCTGGTTAAATAAAGGTGTTCTCAACTAGCCTACCTGGTTAAATAAAGGTGTTCTCAACTAGCCTACCTGGTTAAATAAAGGTGTTCTCAACTAGCCTACCTGGTTAAATAAAGGTGTTCTCAACTAGCCTACCTGGTTAAATAAAGGTGTTCTCAACTAGCCTACCTGGTTAAATAAAGGTGTTCTCAACTAGCCTACCTGGTTAAATAAAGGTGTTCTCAACTAGCCTACCTGGTTAAATAAAGGTGTTCTCAACTAGCCTACCTGGTTAAATAAAGGTGTTCTCAACTAGCCTACCTGGTTAAATAAAGGTGTTCTCAACTAGCCTACCTGGTTAAATAAAGGTGTTCTCAACTAGCCTACCTGGTTAAATAAAGGTGTTCTCAACTAGCCTACCTGGTTAAATAAAGGTGTTCTCAACTAGCCTACCTGGTTAAATAAAGGTGTTCTCCAACTAGCCTACCTGGTTAAATAAAGGTGTTCTCAACTAGCCTACCTGGTTAAATAAAGGTGTTCTCCAACTAGCCTACCTGGTTAAATAAAGGTGTTCTCAACTAGCCTACCTGGTTAAATAAAGGTGTTCTCAACTAGCCTACCTGGTTAAATAAAGGTGTTCTCAACTAGCCTACCTGGTTAAATAAAGGTGTTCTCAACTAGCCTACCTGGTTAAATAAAGGTGTTCTCAACTAGCCTACCTGGTTAAATAAAGGTGTTCTCAACTAGCCTACCTGGTTAAATAAAGGTGTTCTCAACTAGCCTACCTGGTTAAATAAAGGTGTTCTCAACTAGCCTACCTGGTTAAATAAAAGTGTTCTCAACTAGCCAACCTGGTTAAATAAAGGTGTTCTCAACTAGCCTACCTGGTTAAATAAAGGTGTTCTCAACTAGCCTACCTGGTTAAATAAAGGTGTTCTCAACTAGCCAACCTGGTTAAATAAAAGGTGTTCTCAACTAGCCTACCTGGTTAAATAAAGGTGTTCTCAACTAGCCAACCTGGTTAAATAAAGGTGTTCTCAACTAGCCTACCTGGTTAAATAAAGGTGTTCTCAACTAGCCTACCTGGTTAAATAAGGTGTTCTCAACTAGCCTACCTGGTTAAATAAAAGGTGTTCTCAACTAGCCTACCTGGTTAAATAAAGGTGTTCTCAACTAGCCTACCTGGTTAAATAAAGGTGTTCTCAACTAGCCTACCTGGTTAAATAAAGGTGTTCTCAACTAGCCTACCTGGTTAAATAAAGGTGTTCTCAACTAGCCTACCTGGTTAAATAAAGGTGTTCTCAACTAGCCTACCTGGTTAAATAAAGGTGTTCTCAACTAGCCTACCTGGTTAAATAAAGGTGTTCTCAACTAGCCTACCTGGTTAAATAAAGGTGTTCTCAACTAGCCTACCTGGTTAAATAAAGGTGTTCTCAACTAGCCTACCTGGTTAAATAAAGGTGTTCTCAACTAGCCTACCTGGTTAAATAAAGGTGTTCTCAACTAGCCTACCTGGTTAAATAAAGGTGTTCTCAACAAGCCTACCTGGTTAAATAAAGGTGTTCTCAACTAGCCTACCTGGTTAAATAAAGGTGTTCTCAACTAGCCAACCTGGTTAAATAAAGGTGTTCTCAACTAGCCTACCTGGTTAAATAAAGGTGTTCTCAACTAGCCTACCTGGTTAAATAAAGGTGTTCTCAACTAGCCTACCTGGTTAAATAAAGGTGTTCTCAACTAGCCAACCTGGTTAAATAAAGGTGTTCTCAACTAGCCTACCTGGTTAAATAAAGGTGTTCTCAACTAGCCTACCTGGTTAAATAAAGGTGTTCTCAACTAGCCTACCTGGTTAAATAAAGGTGTTCTCAACTAGCCTACCTGGTTAAATAAAGGTGTTCTCAACTAGCCAACCTGGTTAAATAAAGGTGTTCTCAACTAGCCTACCTGGTTAAATAAAGGTGTTCTCAACTAGCCTACCTGGTTAAATAAAGGTGTTCTCAACTAGCCTACCTGGTTAAATAAAGGTGTTCTCAACTAGCCTACCTGGTTAAATAAAGGTGTTCTCAACTAGCCTACCTGGTTAAATAAAGGTGTTCTCAACTAGCCTACCTGGTTAAATAAAGGTGTTCTCAACTAGCCAACCTGGTTAAATAAAGGTGTTCTCAACTAGCCTACCTGGTTAAATAAAGGTGTTCTCAACTAGCCTACCTGGTTAAATAAAGGTGTTCTCAACTAGCCTACCTGGTTAAATAAAGGTGTTCTCAACTAGCCTACCTGGTTAAATAAAGGTGTTCTCAACTAGCCTACCTGGTTAAATAAAGGTGTTCTCAACTAGCCTACCTGGTTAAATAAAGGTGTTCTCAACTAGCCTACCTGGTTAAATAAAGGTGTTCTCAACTAGCCTACCTGGTTAAATAAAGGTGTTCTCAACTAGCCTACCTGGTTAAATAAAGGTGTTCTCAACTAGCCTACCTGGTTAAATAAAGGTGTTCTCAACTAGCCTACCTGGTTAAATAAAGGTGTTCTCAACTAGCCTACCTGGTTAAATAAAGGTGTTCTCAACTAGCCTACCTGGTTAAATAAAGGTGTTCTCAACTAGCCTACCTGGTTAAATAAATGTGTTCTCAACTAGCCTACCTGGTTAAATAAAGGTGTTCTCAACTAGCCTACCTGGTTAAATAAAGGTGTTCTCAACTAGCCTACCTGGTTAAATAAAGGTGTTCTCAACTAGCCTACCTGGTTAAATAAAGGTGTTCTCAACTAGCCTACCTGGTTAAATAAAGGTGTTCTCAACTAGCCTACCTGGTTAAATAAAGGTGTTCTCAACTAGCCTACCTGGTTAAATAAGGTGTTCTCAACTAGCCTACCTGGTTAAATAAAGGTGTTCTCAACTAGCCTACCTGGTTAAATAAAGGTGTTCTCAACTAGCCTACCTGGTTAAATAAAGGTGTTCTCAACTAGCCTACCTGGTTAAATAAAGGTGTTCTCAACTAGCCTACCTGGTTAAATAAAGGTGTTCTCAACTAGCCTACCTGGTTAAATAAAGGTGTTCTCAACTAGCCTACCTGGTTAAATAAAGGTGTTCTCAACTAGCCTACCTGGTTAAATAAAGGTGTTCTCAACTAGCCTACCTGGTTAAATAAAGGTGTTCTCAACTAGCCTACCTGGTTAAATAAAGGTGTTCTCAACTAGCCTACCTGGTTAAATAAAGGTGTTCTCAACTAGCCTACCTGGTTAAATAAAGGTGTTCTCAACTAGCCTACCTGGTTAAATAAAGGTGTTCTCAACTAGCCTACCTGGTTAAATAAAGGTGTTCTCAACTAGCCTACCTGGTTAAATAAAGGTGTTCTCAACTAGCCTACCTGGTTAAATAAAGGTGTTCTCAACTAGCCTACCTGGTTAAATAAAGGTGTTCTCAACTAGCCTACCTGGTTAAATAAAGGTGTTCTCAACTAGCCTACCTGGTTAAATAAAGGTGTTCTCAACTAGCCTACCTGGTTAAATAAAGGTGTTCTCAACTAGCCTACCTGGTTAAATAAAGGTGTTCTCAACTAGCCTACCTGGTAAAATAAAGGTGTTCTCAACTAGCCTACCTGGTTAAATAAAGGTGTTCTCAACTAGCCTACCTGGTTAAATAAAGGTGTTCTCAACTAGCCTACCTGGTTAAATAAAGGTGTTCTCAACTAGCCTACCTGGTTAAATAAAGGTGTTCTCAACTAGCCTACCTGGTTAAATAAAGGTGTTCTCAACTAGCCTACCTGGTTAAATAAAAGGTGTTCTCCAACTAGCCTACCTGGTTAAATAAAGGTGTTCTCAACTAGCCTACCTGGTTAAATAAAGGTGTTCTCAACTAGCCTACCTGGTTAAATAAAGGTGTTCTCAACTAGCCTACCTGGTTAAATAAAGGTGTTCTCAACTAGCCTACCTGGTTAAATAAAGGTGTTCTCAACTAGCCTACCTGGTTAAATAAAGGTGTTCTCAACTAGCCTACCTGGTTAAATAAAGGTGTTCTCAACTAGCCTACCTGGTTAAATAAAGGTGTTCTCAACTAGCCTACCTGGTTAAATAAAGGTGTTCTCAACTAGCCAACCTGGTTAAATAAAGGTGTTCTCAACTAGCCTACCTGGTTAAATAAAGGTGTTCTCAACTAGCCTACCTGGTTAAATAAAGGTGTTCTCAACTAGCCTACCTGGTTAAATAAAGGTGTTCTCAACTAGCCTACCTGGTTAAATAAAGGTGTTCTCAACTAGCCTACCTGGTTAAATAAAGGTGTTCTCAACTAGCCTACCTGGTTAAATAAAGGTGTTCTCAACTAGCCTACCTGGTTAAATAAAGGTGTTCTCAACTAGCCTACCTGGTTAAATAAAGGTGTTCTCAACTAGCCTACCTGGTTAAATAAAGGTGTTCTCAACTAGCCTACCTGGTTAAATAAAGGTGTTCTCAACTAGCCTACCTGGTTAAATAAAGGTGTTCTCAACTAGCCTACCTGGTTAAATAAAGGTGTTCTCAACTAGCCTACCTGGTTAAATAAAGGTGTTCTCAACTAGCCTACCTGGTTAAATAAAGGTGTTCTCAACTAGCCTACCTGGTTAAATAAAGGTGTTCTCAACTAGCCTACCTGGTTAAATAAAGGTGTTCTCAACTAGCCTACCTGGTTAAATAAAGGTGTTCTCAACTAGCCTACCTGGTTAAATAAAGGTGTTCTCAACTAGCCTACCTGGTTAAATAAAGGTGTTCTCAACTAGCCTACCTGGTTAAATAAAGGTGTTCTCAACTAGCCTACCTGGTTAAATAAAGGTGTTCTCAACTAGCCTACCTGGTTAAATAAAGGTGTTCTCAACTAGCCTACCTGGTTAAATAAAGGTGTTCTCAACTAGCCTACCTGGTTAAATAAAGGTGTTCTCAACTAGCCTACCTGGTTAAATAAAGGTGTTCTCAACTAGCCTACCTGGTTAAATAAAGGTGTTCTCAACTAGCCTACCTGGTTAAATAAAGGTGTTCTCAACTAGCCTACCTGGTTAAATAAAGGTGTTCTCAACTAGCCTACCTGGTTAAATAAAGGTGTTCTCAACTAGCCTACCTGGTTAAATAAAGGTGTTCTCAACTAGCCTACCTGGTTAAATAAAGGTGTTCTCAACTAGCCTACCTGGTTAAATAAAGGTGTTCTCAACTAGCCTACCTGGTTAAATAAAGGTGTTCTCAACTAGCCTACCTGGTTAAATAAAGGTGTTCTCAACTGGCCTACCTGGTTAAATAAAGGTGTTCTCAACTGGCCTACCTGGTTAAATAAAGGTGTTCTCAACTAGCCTACCTGGTTAAATAAAGGTGTTCTCAACTAGCCTACCTGGTTAAATAAAGGTGTTCTCAACTAGCCTACCTGGTTAAATAAAGGTGTTCTCAACTAGCCTACCTGGTTAAATAAAGGTGTTCTCAACTAGCCTACCTGGTTAAATAAAGGTGTTCTCAACTAGCCTACCTGGTTAAATAAAGGTGTTCTCAACTAGCCTACCTGGTTAAATAAAGGTGTTCTCAACTAGCCTACCTGGTTAAATAAAGGTGTTCTCAACTAGCCTACCTGGTTAAATAAAGGTGTTCTCAACTAGCCTACCTGGTTAAATAAAGGTGTTCTCAACTAGCCTACCTGGTTAAATAAAGGTGTTCTCAACTAGCCTACCTGGTTAAATAAAGGTGTTCTCAACTAGCCTACCTGGTTAAATAAAGGTGTTCTCAACTAGCCTACCTGGTTAAATAAAGGTGTTCTCAACTAGCCTACCTGGTTAAATAAAGGTGTTCTCAACTAGCCTACCTGGTTAAATAAAGGTGTTCTCAACTAGCCTACCTGGTTAAATAAAGGTGTTCTCAACTAGCCTACCTGGTTAAATAAAGGTGTTCTCAACTAGCCTACCTGGTTAAATAAAGGTGTTCTCAACTAGCCTACCTGGTTAAATAAAGGTGTTCTCAACTAGCCTACCTGGTTAAATAAAGGTGTTCTCAACTGGCCTACCTGGTTAAATAAAGGTGTTCTCAACTAGCCTACCTGGTTAAATAAAGGTGTTCTCAACTAGCCTACCTGGTTAAATAAAGGTGTTCTCAACTAGCCTACCTGGTTAAATAAAGGTGTTCTCAACTAGCCTACCTGGTTAAATAAAGGTGTTCTCAACTAGCCTACCTGGTTAAATAAAGGTGTTCTCAACTAGCCTACCTGGTTAAATAAAGGTGTTCTCAACTAGCCTACCTGGTTAAATAAAGGTGTTCTCAACTAGCCTACCTGGTTAAATAAAGGTGTTCTCAACTAGCCTACCTGGTTAAATAAAGGTGTTCTCAACTAGCCTACCTGGTTAAATAAAGGTGTTCTCAACTAGCCTACCTGGTTAAATAAAGGTGTTCTCAACTAGCCTACCTGGTTAAATAAAGGTGTTCTCAACTAGCCTACCTGGTTAAATAAAGGTGTTCTCAACTAGCCTACCTGGTTAAATAAAGGTGTTCTCAACTAGCCTACCTGGTTAAATAAAGGTGTTCTCAACTAGCCTACCTGGTTAAATAAAGGTGTTCTCAACTAGCCTCCCTGGTTAAATAAAGGTGTTCTCAACTAGCCTACCTGGTTAAATAAAGGTGTTCTCAACTAGCCTCCCTGGTTAAATAAAGGTGTTCTCAACTAGCCTACCTGGTTAAATAAAGGTGAAATAAAAAGAAAAAGAAGTGAAAGACAAGCTATTCTAATGGAGATGGAGGAGTGGTGTGTCATTGCACCCCTGATAAATGTCATGCCCACGTTACATCTGAGCAGGGGAGACATCTTTATTCTCCACACTGCCACTGTGCTGTCTACAAATCAGTATCTGAGGCTTAACGTTGTTAGCTGGCTGACAAGCCTTCCGTCTGGGGACTACTCTCCTCCTAAACATTTTTAGTTGGGTAAATAAATTAATCTGCTGCTGGTCTACCTGAGCCTCTCCTTCTCCCTCTCTTGCTCCCTCACATTCTCCCTCATTCTGCAGTCACACTAAGATACGTTTTAATTTCTCTGAGCTTTCCTCCATATCTCCTCTTTACTGGCTCCAGGGAATAGATTTCCACTGAGCAAGCCCTCACTAGCCCTCCCTGAACCGAATCCACCAACAGGTAGCCAGACGGTAGCTAACCGGCTAGCCTACCTACCAGGACATAACTGAGAAGACTGCATAACGGTCTGCACAACTGCTTGCACAACTGTAAAGCAGATCACAAGTCATCGAGTCTGTTAGTTCTGTTTTGTAGACATATGAAAAGCAGACAGACAAACAAGCACTTCTGTGAATTGGAGTGTTAGGTCACTCCTCATTAGAAACACTGGAGCCAGGGGTGATTCAGAGAAACAGACATTACACACTGTTATTCAAGAACTATTCAACAAAGCCTGTCTGAGGAAAATGTTGTCTCTCTATGTGTGTGTGTGTGTGTGTGTGTGTGTGTGTGTGTGTGTGTGTGTGTGTGTGTGTGTGTGTGTGTGTGTGTGTGTGTGTGTGTGTGTGTGTGTGTGTGTGTGTGTGTGTGTGTGTGTGTGTGTGTGCATCAGAAATAGTGTCTCAGAATGGAGGAAAACATTACATGAGGAAAACACCAGCAGGGAGAGAGGGATCTCACCACCGGGTCAAATACAAAAACGGCCATCCTTCAAGGTATTTACACTTTAAACGGTCAAAACTAAAAATCCTTTAAAAAATTCATATTGACTGAAGTATGAAACCTTCCATGATGGTAAAGACTATAGTGTATGGTTACATTCCTGACCTTTGGCTTACATCTCACCCCACCTCTACCCACTAGCAGGGTCACGCATGATGTCATAGGATATTTGCATGCAGTTAGAGTGCAGCTCAGAGACAAACAAACAGCCACCAGCATAACACCCATTAGACAGTGTCTGTCTGGACTGGAGAGGAGGCGACAGTCTACAGCAGCCTACAGCTTGTTCTAGTTGTTATGATGGCCTTTTACAATGGCTCAGAACCAGAACTTCAGCCAGGCAGCACCCAGAGTCATTCATCAAAACAATCCTAACCAATCTCCGTAATGTTAAACTAATAAATTGTAAAGTAATGTGTTCCATGTGGGTTGATTCTAACTGAAGAGATAAAACAACCTGAAAGGCTGAATGTGTTGTAGTGCTGGACAGACAATGTGGATAGAAATCCATATCATTATAATCCTACTGAATCGTCATGATAACAATAAGAACAATAAATACAAACATTGAGATGCATAGTAGGCCTATTACAGGCCTCTAGGCTATACTTTCCAATGCTGTTCTAAGATTACAACTGCACTGTTTCGACTGCTGTCTGAAATGATTAACATTAGGCTATAGGCAAGCCTGTTAACTACAGAATACCCAGCAAAATATCATATAATTACATTTCAAACACACACACAGTCCCCCTCTCTCGTACCAGTTTGATGTGTTGTATGGTGGCCTCTCTGGGGACGTCCATCTGGATGTAGATGCCGGTGGGTAACAGGAAGTCCACAGTGACCAGGTCCTCTCCACACAGCTGGGAGTGGGCCGCCCACAAGTCCAGTTCGTCTGTCATGGCGGGAGGCATCGCAGGGACCAACACCCAGCTCAACCATAAGGACCTGGGAGGAGGAAAGAGGACCGTTAGGGAGAGTAACCATGAACTGCTGAAGAACCACAACCACATGCAGAGAGTATAGAACTGTAACCGTGAATGGCTGAACCACACCTCACAGAGTTCTTCCAATTCCTACTTCCTACTAGACATAGTTTGATAAGTCTTTACTGATGACTGAAAGTTGGGTGGTGTCAGGCTGAGGAGACTGTTATACTCTTTGCCCCCAGGGGGAGCCCTGTATAACACGGACTGGCCCTGGTTGGGTGAGCGCCAGCCCTCAGAGGAATGCCCACTAAGCAAACACAGGAACAAAAAGGTCACCAACCCTTCCCCTCACCCCTGACAACCTGCTCTGGTTCCCCCCCTCACTTGACCGTGAGGCTGTTGTCAAGGCAATTATCAAGTAAACGGAGTTGAGGTAAATTTAGCTGACATTTTTCAAATCATCCAGTGAGTGTAGAATGGCCGTAGTTAGTGTGGGACTGGAGTTGACAGGTTTTCAAAATTCTCTTTAAAAAATTGTTACGGGTTTAGGAGGTGGTTCAAGTACATACATACACACACACACACACACACACACACACACACACACACACACACACACACACACACACACACACACACACACACACACACACACACACACACACACACACACACACACACACACACACACACACACACACACACACACACTAGAGTAAGAGCTTGAGCAGCTTTGTTAAAGAACCACATGCTGCCCAGTTTCCATTCTGGCTCAGTGTTTCACCACAATGGACCATCCAATCACAGTTGCCTTTCTGTAATGACCTATTCCTGAAGAGCATGTCTTTAAGTGCTCCAGCAGGCCACAGTTCAATCTCAATTTTGGCTCAATATCACCAGGCCATTAAATCCAGCAGCAGCCCCATATTCTCTAATGGTGTTAAGTGCTTGGGTCCATTTTGGCTCTGCAGCAAGTACAGTATCGTGGACCATTTGGAGCCACCATCTTGGCCACTTAACATGATCAGCTATGCAGATACAACTGCTCTGACTGCCACTCAACACTAGAACATTCTCTCTTAAAGGGACTGTACAATTTCTGAGCCACCATTGGTGAGTGGTGGAACTAAACACTAGTGCTGGGATGATAAAGATAAAATTATTGACACCGACCATATTGATCACTTATCATCTCCGGCATTTTGCGGATGTCATTCATTACAATAAGTAGCCTATACTAGACAAATGTCAATGAAATAAGTTTGCTAATGCGACAAATGATGGCTACAACCATCAGACTAGTCGTAGTTTACAGTGCATCCGGAGTGTATTCAGACAACTTGACTTTTTCCACATTTTGTTACATTATGGATTCAATTGAAAAAGAAAACCTCTCTTCAATCGACACACAATAACAAAGCGAAAACAGGTTTTTAGATATTCTCGCAAACCAAGCCATTAGGTTGAAGAAATTGTCCGTAGAGCGCTGAGACAGGATTGTGTCGAGGCACAGATCAGGGGAAGGGTACCAAAACATTTCTGCAGCATTGAAGGTCCCCAATAACACAGTGGCCTCCATCATTCTTAAATGGAAGAAGTTTGGAAACACCAAGACTATTCCTAGAGCTGGCTGCCCGGCCAAACTGAGCAATTGGGGGAGAAGGGCCTTGGTCAGGGAGGTGACCAAGAACCTGATGGTCACTCTGGTCAGAGCTCCATAGTTCCTCTGTTGAGATGGGAGAACCTTCCAGAAGGACACCCATCTCTGTAGCACCACCAATTAGGCCTTTATGGTAGAGTGGCCAGACAGAAGCCACTCTTCAGTAAAAGGCACATGACAGCCCGCTTGGGGTTTGCCAAAAGGCACCTAAAGACGCTCATACCATTGGAAACAAGATTCTCTGGTCTGATGAAACCAAGATTTAACTCGTTGGCCTGAATGCTAAGCGTCACATCTGGAGGAAACCTGGCACCATCCCTACGGTGAAGGAAGGTGGTGGCAGCATCATGCTTTGGGGATGCTTTTCAGCGGCAGGGACTGGGGGACTAATCAGGATCAAGGGAAAGATGAACAGAGCAAAGTACAGAGATCCTTGATTTAAAAAAACCTGCTCCAGAGCACTAAGGACATCAGATTGGGACGAAGGTTCACCTTCCGACAGGACTATATATCAGTTTTAATTATTTAAAAACGTTTTTGCTTTGTCATTATAGGGTATTGTGTGTAGATTGATGAGGGGGAAAAAATAATTAATCCATTTTAGAATAAGGCATAACTTAACATTTGGAAAAAGTCCAGGGGTCTGAATACTTCCGGAACGCACTGTAAACTACTACCACTAGTTTAATGGTTGTAGCCATCAATTTTCCTATTAGCAAACGCATTTCATTGATATTTCTCTAGTATAGGCTACTTATCATAATGAACGACATCAGCAAAGTGCCTGAGATGATAACTGATCAAGGCAGAGTTCATCTCAGCCTATGCCTCCCTCCAGTCCCTTGACTTCTTGGCACTGACGGAAACATGGATCACCACAGATAACACTGCTACTCCTACTGCTCTCTCCTCGTCCGCCCACGTGTTCTCGCACACCCCGAGAGCTTCTGGTCAGCGGGGTGGTGGCACCGGGATCCTCATCTCTCCCAAGTGGTCTTTCTCTCTTTCTCCTTACCCATCTGTCTATTGCCTCCTTTGAATTCCATGCTGTCACAGTTACCAGCCCTTTCAAGCTTAACATCCTTATCATTTATCGCCCTCCAGGTTCCCTTGGAGAGTTCATCAATGAGCTTGATGCCTTGATAAGCTCCTTTCCTGAGGACGGCTCACCTCTCACAGTTCTGGGCGACTTTAACCTCCCCACGTCTACCTTTGACTCATTCCTCTCTGCCTCCTTCTTTCCACTCCTCTCCTCTTTGACCTCACCCTCTCACCTTCCCCCCTACTCACAAGGCAGGCAATACGCTTGACCTCATCTTTACTAGATGCTGTTCTTCCACTAACCTCATTGCAACTCCCCTCCAAGTCTCCGACCACTACCTTGTATCCTTTTCCCTCTCGCTCTCATCCAACACTTCCCACACTGCCCCTACTCGGATGGTATCGCGCCGTCCCAACCTTCGCTCTCTCTCCCCGCTACTCTCTCCTCTTCCATCCTATCTTCTCTTCCCTCTGCTCAAACTTTCTCCAACCTATCTCCTGATTCTGCCTCCTCAACCCTCCTCTCCTCCCTTACTGCATCCTTTGACTCCCTATGTCCCCTATCCTCCAGGCCGGCTCGGTCCTCCCTCCCGCTCCGTGGCTCGACGACTCATTGCGAGCTCACAGAACAGGGCTCCGGGCAGCCGAGCGGAAATGGAGGAAAAGTTCGCCTCCCTGCGGACCTGGCATCCTTTCACTCCCTCCTCTCTACATTTTCCTCCTCTGTCTCTGCTGCTAAAGCCACTTTCTACCATTCTAAGTTCCAAGCATCTGCCTCTAACCCTAGGAAGCTCTTTGCCACCTTCTCCTCCCTCCTGAATCCTTCCCCCCTCCCTCCTCCCTCTCTGCAGATGACTTCGTCAACCATTTTGAAAAGAAGGTCGATGACATCCGATCCTCGTTTGCTAAGTCAAACGACACCGCTGGTTCTGCTCACACTGCCCTACCCTATGCTCTGACCTCTTTCTCCCCTCTCTCTCCAGATGAAATCTCGCGTCTTGTGACGGCCGGCCGCCCAACAACCTGCCCGCTTGACCCTATCCCCTCCTCTCTTCTCCAGACCATTTCCGGAGACCTTCTCCCTTACCTCACCTCGCTCATCAACTCATCCCTGACCGCTGGCTACGTCCCTCCCGTCTTCAAGAGAGCGAGAGTTGCACCCTTCTGAAAAAACCTACACTCGATCCCTCCGATGTCAACAACTACAGACCAGTATCCCTTCTCTCTTTTCTCTCCAAAACTCTTGAGCGTGCCGTCCTTGGCCAGCTCTACCGCTATCTCTCTCAGAATGACCTTCTTGATCCAAATCAGTCAGGTTTCAAGACTAGTCATTCAACTGAGACTGCTCAATTCTTCTCTGTATCACGGAGGCGCTCCGCACTGCTAAAGCTAACTCTCTCTCCTCTGCTCTCATCCTTCTAGACCTATCGGCTGCCTTCGATACTGTGAACCATCAGATCCTCCTCTCCACCCTCTCCGAGTTGGGCATCTCCGGCTGCCCACGCTAGATTGCGTCCTACCTGACAGGTCGCTCCTACCAGGTGGCGTGGCGAGAATCTGTCTCCTCACCACGCGCTCTCACCACTGGTGTCCCCCAGGGCTCTGTTCTAGGCCCTCTCTTATTCTCGCTATACACCAAGTCACTTGGCTCTGTCATAACCTCACATGGTCTCTCCTATCATTGCTATGCAGACGACACACAATTAATCTTCTCCTTTCCCCCTTCTGATGACCAGGTGGCGAATCGCATCTCTGCATGTCTGGCAGACATATCAGTGTGGATGACGGATCACCACCTCAAGCTGAACCTCAGCAAGACGGAGCTCCTCTTCCTCCCGGGGAAGGACTGCCCGTTCCATGATCTCGCCATCACGGTTGACAACTCCATTGTGTCCTCCTCCCAGAGCGCTAAGAACCTTGGCGTGATCCTGGACAACACCCTGACGTTCTCAACTAACATCAAGGCGGTGTCCCGTTCCTGTAGGTTCATGCTCTACAACATCCGCAGAGTACGACCCTGCCTCACACAGGAAGCGGCGCAGGTCCTAATCCAGGCACTTGTCATCTCCCGTCTTGATTACTGCAACTCGCTGTTGGCTGGGCTCCCTGCCTGTGCCATTAAACCCCTACAACTCATCCAGAACGCCGCAGCCCGTCTGGTGTTCAACCTTCCCAAGTTCTCTCACGTCACCCCGCTCCTCCGCTCTCTCCACTGGCTTCCAGTTGAAGCTCGCATCCGCTACAAGACCATGGTGCTCGCCTACGGAGCTGTGAGGGGAACGGCACCTCAGTACCTCCAGGCTCTGATCAGGCCCTACACCCAAACAAGGGCACTGCGTTCATCCACCTCTGGCCTGCTCGCCTCCCTACCACTGAGGAAGTACAGTTCCCGCTCAGCCCAGTCAAAACTGTTCGCTGCTCTGGCCCCCAATGGTGGAACAAACTCCCTCACGACGCCAGGACAGCGGAGTCAATCACCACCTTCCGGAGACACCTGAAACCCCACCTCTTCAAGGAATACCTAGGATAGGGTAAGTAAGGGTAGGTAATCCTTCTCCCCCAACAAGATTTAGATGCAAGTGGCTGTTCCACTGGTTGTCATAAGGTGTATGCACCAATTTGTAAGTCGCTCTGGATAAGAGCGTCTGCTAAATGACTTAAATGTTAAAATGTTAATGATCGATATGGTCGGTGTCCATCATTTTCCCTTTATCATCCTTGATAAAAACCTGCTCCAGAGCGCTAAGGACCTCAGACTGGGGCAAATGTTCACCTTCCAACAGGACAACGACCCTAAGCCCACAGCAAAGACACTGACGAGTGGTTTCGGGACAAGTCTCTGAATGTCCTTGAGTGGCCCAGCCAGAGCCCGGACTTGAACCCAATTGAACATCTCTGGAGAGACCTGAAAATAGCTGTGCAGTGACACTCCCCATCCAACCTGACAGAGCTTGAGGGGATCTGCAGAGAAGAATGGGAGAAGCTCCCAAATAAAGGTGTGCCAAGCTTGTAGCGTCATACCAAAAGAAGATGAGGCTGTACTCGCTGCCAAAGATGCGTCAACAAAGTACTGAGTAAAGGGTCTGAATACTTTTCTAAATGACATATTTCAATCTTAATTATTTATAAATGTGCAAACATTTCGAAAAATCTGTTTTTGCTTTGTCATTATGGGGTATTGTGTATAGATTGATGAAGGTGGAAAAAAACACTTTAAATCCTTTTAGAATAAGGCGTAATGTAACAAAATGTGGATAAAGTCCAGGGGTCTGAAAACTTTCCGAATGCACTGTAAAGGATCATTAAAAAAACATGTTTTAATTGTGCACAATATTAGAAATGTATCATTCTATTTATTCATCGTTATTGCATCAATTCAAGCAATTTATCACTAAATGGATTTTTGTCCATATCGCCCAGTTCTAAGCACCTTGTCAAATGTGCAGTTGAATGCCTGTCTCAGACAAACACTGCAGAGGGTGATGTCACAGAGGAGCTCAGTTACACTCATGAAAGGAAAGGTGACACCACAACGTGTCTGTCTGACGCAGTCACAACTAACATGAGGAGACACACTGAACATCCCCCCCAGAGTCGCAATGGGATTTGATAAACTATTAGCATCCGTTGCTGTAGCAACGGTATGATAACCTAATGCATTGCATTTTGGAGATTACAGCAAAAATAACATTATTATCATCCCTGCTACGTAAACCAAACTGATTTTGCTGTTTAAACAAGTTTTGTTTAGCTAATAAGATCACACTATTTGTCATGACAGGCCCACCCACATCAAGGGCAAAACCTTTTAGTGGCCCCCCTCTTCACAGTGGAGAATCTTTTTTTTAAATAAATAAAGTTAAACTTCGCCATAGGCCACAGAGAAAATAATGCAGTTTTAGAGCAATTTCTTTGCAATTCTAAACATTTTGCCATATATAGGGTGGAGATATTTATTGTTATTGTAAAGAAGAAATGTTGGAAGTTTACATACACCTTTGCCAAATACATGTACACTCAGTTTCACAATTCCTGACATTTAATCCTAGTAAAAATTATGTTTTAGACCAGTTAGGATAACCACTTTATTTTAAGAATGTGAAATGTCAGAATAATAGTAGAGAGAATGATTTATTTCAGCTTTTATGTCTTTCATCACATTCCCAGTGGGTCAGAAGTTTACATACTCAATTAGTATTTGGTAGCATTGCCTTTAAATTGTTTAACTTGGGTCAAACATTTTGGGTAGCCTTCCACAAGCTTCCTACAATAAGTTGGGTGAATCAGCTTTGTAGGCCTCCTTGCTCGCACACGCTTTTTCAGTTCTGCCCACAAATTCTCTACAGGCTTGAGGTCAGGGCTTTGAGATGGCCACTCCAATACCTTGACTTTGTTGTCCTTAAGACATTTTGCCACAACTTTGGAAGTATGCTTGGGGCATAGTTCATTTGGAAGACCCATTTGCAACCAAGCTATAACTGATGTCTTGAGAAGTTGCTTCAATATATCCACATAATTTTCCTTATCATGATGCCATCTATTTTGTGAAGTGCACCAGTTCCTCCTGCAACAAAGCACCCCCACAACATGATGCTGCCACCCCTGTGCTTCACAGTTGGGATGGTGTTCTTCGGCTTGCAAGCCTCCCCCTTTATCCTCCAAACATAACGATGGTCATTATGGCCAAACAGTTCTATATGTTTCATCAGACCAGAGGACATTTCTCCAAAAAGTACGATCTTTTTCCCCATGTGCAGTTACAAACCGTAGTCTGGCTTTTTTAATGGCGGTTTTGGAGCAGTGGCTTCTTCCTTGCTGAGCAGCCTTTCAAGTTATGTCGATATAGGACTCGTTTTAATGTGGATATAGATACTTTTGTACCTGAATCCTCCAGCATCTTCACAAGGTCCTTTGCTATTGTTCTGGAATTGATTTGCACTTTTCGCACCAAAGTACGTTCATCTCTAGGAGACAGAACACCTCTCCTTCCTGAGCGGTATGATGGCTGCGTGGTACCATAGTGTTTATACTTGCGCACTATTGTTTGTACAGGTGAACGTGGTACCTTCAGGCATTTGGAAATTGCTCCCAAGGATGAACCAGACTTGTGGAGGTCTACAATTTTTTTTCCTGAGGTCTTGGCTGATTTCTTTAGATTTTCCCATGGTGTCAAGCAAAGGGGCACTGAGTTTGAAGGTTGGCTTTGAAATACATCCATATGGACACCTCCAAATGACTCAAATGATGTCAATTAGCCTATCAGAAGCTTCTAAAGCCATGACATCCTTTTCTGGAATTTTCCAAGCTGTTTAAAGGCACAGTCAACTTAGTGTATGTAAACTTCTGACCCGCTGGACTTGTGATACAGTGAATAAGTCAAATAATCTGTCTGTAAACAATTGTTGGAAAAATGACTTGTGTCATACAAAGTAGATGTCTTAACCAACTTGCCAAAACTACAGTTTGTTAACAAGAAATTTGTGGAGTGGTTGAAAAACTAGTTTTAATGAATCCAATTTTCGGACTTCAACTGTATATGCAAATGTCACATTGACATTCAACGTAGGATTTGCGCATAAGGTTGAGTTACCCGTATATAGCTGATGAGAAGATTTCCCCTGGGCTAGTGCGTTCATGTGTGTGTGTAAGTCATACAGGTGTGATTTCATCATGACAGTGTAAAGGGTATAGGAGAATGTATAGGGCGTCTGTGATAGCAGAGGAGTCACTTTAGAACTACGACAGCCTAGTCAATATTAATGACACACATATTCCACTGTCACACTTAATGAAATTATTCCACCATGTCAGTTTGGAAAGAAAGAACCGTTGTCATGGTAACAACCCATTGTTCTATTGAAAAGGTCTCCCCTAAAGCCTGACGAATACATTATGATTAGGATTATTAACAAGTATGTCCTTATGCTCTTTGTAAACTGTTGCTGTCTCTCTCTCGTACTCTAGTCTACAATGAGGCAGTGTGTTGCGAGAAGGGGGAGATATGAGGTCATGGTCAGTGATTAAGGACTCTGTGACACTTCTAAAAATACTACAATGAGTTCACAAAAGAGGAAGACCCCCACCCCCGCTCCACTATAAATACAGTACCGGTGTGAATGAGGTCACATTCTCTCGCTCTCTCACACACACAATCTATACTAGGGCATCCCGAGTCAGCTTTTCCTCTAGCTCTCTAGCTGAGGGGCTGTTGTTCAGGGGGGAATTGGGGCTTAGGGACTGTACTGACCACATCCAGTCACATTCATCCACATCAGCCCACATGGTGTCATGTCATACCCCTTCCCTCTCTGAACATGTTAACTCCCCTTGGGAATGAGGGGAAATTGTGTGTGTGTGTGAGTGAGATTAGTCAGTAGGGCGTGAGTTTTGAAAGTGTTGTGGTACATAGTGGTAGCACTTCTAGGTGAACAGAACACATTTTGATGTAGAACTAGTGGTCCACCGTTACCCTGAGGTTCTGTCTCAGTGTGAGGACCAACATAACAGGTGAATTAGGAGTGTGTGTGAGGTGTGTGTATGAGGCTTATGAAGGGTGTGTGTGAGAGAAACAGACACCCTCACTGCTGCTCAAACATGACAGAAATCACTAGACACTCCTACTTGTGGATTTAGAGAGTGGCTGTGGGCTTGAGACAGAATGTGATAGAAAAAACTGAAGAGGATAAATCAACTTTACTGTAGTGAGGTCTACTGTAGCAACATCATAGTTGTGGTCTGGTCTGTACAGTCCAACAACAATCAACTGGACATAGTAGGCCTACCATAGAGGACAGGGTAATGAGGCTGTATACTCTAGATGGTGGAGATAACATATTGTGTGTGAAAGGCTTTGATTGTATTTATTCAACACACAGACACTGTGGTTTTCCACATGTTCCTGTCTGTGGTAAACATCAATGTCATATCTTGTAGTTGTCCATTTGGTGGGAAAAGTGGCCGAGGATATTGGATTAGCGCTCAAACTACAACCCCCCCCTACCTTCTATCTCTCTGGTCTGTCCCTCTCCTCCCCACCCTGTATCAGTGGGTACTGATGTGGCCAAGAGATTCTATTTCTATTTTTTACTTGGACCCCTTTTTCTCCCTAATTTCATGGTATCCAATTGGGAGCTACAATCTTGTTTCATCGATGCAACTCGGACTCGGGAGAGGCGAAGCTTGAGAGCCGTGTGTCCTCCGAAACGCAACCCAGCCAAGCCACACTGCCCGCTCAACCCGAAAGCCAGTCGCACCAATGTGTCGGAAGAAACACCGTACACCTGGCGACCGTGTTAGCGTGCATTGCGCCAGCCTGGCACAGGAGTCACTAGAGCGCAATGGGACAAGGACATCCCTGCTGGTCAAACCCTCTCCTAACCCGGACGATGCTGGGGCAATTGTGGACTAGCAGGTATATCTTCCTGGTCACCATAGCAGCACCCACTCGTAGCACGCGCTCCAGCAGGTATATCTCCCTGGTCACCATAGCAGCACCCACTCGTAGCATGCGCTCCAGCAGGTATATCTCCCTGGTCACCATAGCACCACCCACTCGTAGCATGCGCTCCAGCAGGTATATCTCCCTGGTCACCATAGCAGCACCCACTCGTAGCATGCGCTCCAGCAGGTATATCTCCCTGGTCACCATAGCAGCACCCACTAGCAGCACCCAGCATGCGCTCCAGCAGGTATATCTCACTGGTCACCATAGCAGCACCCACTCGTAGCATGCGCTCCAGCAGGTATATCTCCCTGGTCACCATAGCAGTACCCACTCGTAGCACGCGCTCCAGCAGGTATATCTCCCTGGTCACCATAGCAGCACCCACTCGTAGCATGCGCTCTAGCAGGTATATGTCACTGGTCACCATAGCAGCACCCACTCGTAGCATGCGCTCCAGCAGGTATATCTCACTGGTCACCATAGCAGGACCCACTCGTAGCACGCGCTCCAGCAGGTATATCTCACTGGTCACCATAGCAGCAACCACTCGTAGCACGCGCTCCAGCAGGTATATCTCACTGGTCACCATAGCACCACCCACTCGTAGCATGCGCTCCAGCAGGTATATCTCCTGGTCACCATAGCAGCACCCACTCGTAGCATGCGCTCTAGCAGGTATATCTCACTGGTCACCATAGCAGCACCCACTCGTAGCATGCGCTCTAGCAGGTATATCTCACTGGTATATCTCACTGGTCACCATAGCAGCACCCACTCGTATATCTAGCATGCGCTCCAGCAGGTATATCTCCCTGGTCACCATAGCAGCACCCACTCGTAGCATGCGCTCCAGCAGGTATATCTCACTGGTCACCATAGCAGCACCCACTCGCAGCATGCGCTCCAGCAGGTATATCTCACTGGTCCCCATAGCAGCACCCACTCGTAGCATGCGCTCCAGCAGGTATATCTCCCTGGTCACCATAGCAGCACCCACTCGTAGCATGCGCTCCAGCAGGTATATCTCCCTGGTCACCATAGCAGCACCCACTCGTAGCATGCGCTCCAGCAGGTATATCTCCCTGGTCACCATAGCAGCACCCACTCGTAGCATGCGCTCCAGCAGGTATATCTCACTGGTCACCATAGCAGCACCCACTCGCAGCATGCGCTCCAGCAGGTATATCTCCCTGGTCACCATAGCACCACCCACTCGTAGCATGCGCTCTAGCAGGTATATGTCACTGGTCACCATAGCAGCACCCACTCGTAGCATGCGCTCTAGCAGGTATATGTCACTGGTCACCATAGCAGCACCCACTCGTAGCATGCGCTCTAGCAGGTATATGTCACTGGTCACCATAGCACCACCCACTCGTAGCATGCGCTCTAGCAGGTATATGTCACTGGTCACCATAGCAACACCCACTCGTAGCATGCGCTCCAGCAGGTATATCTCCCTGGTCACCATAGCAGCACCCACTCGTAACATGCGCTCCAGCAGGTATATCTCACTGGTCACCCCCAAAGCCAATTTCTCTTTGGTTGTCTTTCCTTCCAGTTCTCTGCTGCCCATGACTGAAACGAACTACAAAAACCTCTGAAGCTGGAGACTCACATCTCTCTCACTAGCTTTAAGCACCAACTGTCAGAGCAGCTCACAGATCACTGCACCTGTACATAGCCCATCTGTAAACAGCTCATCTACCTACCTCATCCCCATACTGTATGTATTTATTTATTTTGCTCCTTTGCATCCCAGTAGCTCTACCTGCACATTCATCTTCTGCCGATCTAACATTCCAGTGTTTAATTGCTATATTGTAATTACTTCGCCACCATGGCCTATTTATTTCCTTAACTTACCTCATTTGCACTCACTGTATATAGACTTTTTGTTTTCTTTTGTTCTACTGTATTATTGACTGTATGTTTTGTTTATTCCATGTGTAACTCTGTGTTGTTGTATGTGTCGAATTGCTACGCTTTATCTTGGCCAGGGGAAAGGGGGAAAGGGAGTAGAGGGAAGGGGTAAGGGAGTAGAGGGAAGGGGAAAGGGAGTAGAGGGAAGGGGAAAGGGAGTAGAGGGAAGGGGAAAGGATAAATGTTTGGAAGGCGTAAGGGAGTAGAGGGAAGGGGTAAGGGAGTAGAGGGAAGGGGAAAGGATAAATGTTTGGAAGGGGTAAGGGAGTAGAGGGAAGGGGTAAGGGAGTAGAGGGAAGGGGAAAGGATAAATGTTTGGAAGGGGTAAGGGAGTAGAGGGAAGGGGAAAGGATAAATGTTTGGAAGGGGTAAGGGAGTAGAGGGAAGGGGTAAGGGAGTAGAGGGAAGGGGTAAGGGAGTAGAGGGAAGGGGAAAGGATAAATGTTTGGAAGGGGTAAGGGAGTAGAGGGAAGGGGTAAGGGAGTAGAGGGAAGGGGTAAGGGAGTAGAGGGAAGGGGTAAGGATAAATGTTTGGAAGGGGTAAGGGAGTAGAGGGAAGGGGTAAGGGAGTAGAGGGAAGGGGAAAGGATAAATGTTTGGAAGGGGTAAGGGAGTAGAGGGAAGGGGAAAGGATAAATGTTTGGAAGGGAGGAGAGGGAAGGGGTAAGGGAGAGAAGGGAAGGGGTAGAGGATAAATGTTTGGAAGGGGTAAGGGAGTAGAGGGAAGGGGTAAGGGAGTAGAGGGAAGGGGAAAGGATAAATGTTTGGAAGGGGTAAGGGAGTAGAGGGAAGGGGTAAGGGAGTAGATGGAAGGGAAAGGATAAATGTTTGGAAGGGGTAAGGGAGTAGAGGGAAGGGGTAAGGGAGTAGAGGGAAGGGGAAAGGATAAATGTTTGGAAGGGGTAAGGGAGTAGAGGGAAGGGGTAAGGGAGTAGATGGAAGGGGAAAGGATAAATGTTTGGAAGGGGTAAGGGAGTAGAGGGAAGGGGTAAGGGAGTAGAGGGAAGGGGAAAGGATAAATGTTTGGAAGGGGTAAGGGAGTAGAGGGAAGGGGTAAGGGAGTAGAGGGAAGGGGTAAGGGAGTAGAGGGAAGGGGAAAGGATAAATGTTTGGAAGGTGTAAGGGAGTAGAGGGAAGGGGTAAGGGAGTAGAGGGAAGGGGAAAGGGAGTAGAGGGAAGGGGAAAGGATAAATGTTTGGAAGGGGTAAGGGAGTAGAGGGAAGGGGTAAGGGAGTAGAGGGAAGGGGAAAGGATAAATGTTTGGAAGGGGTAAGGGAGTAGAGGGAAGGGGTAAGGGAGTAGAGGGAAGGGGTAAGGGAGTAGAGGGAAGGGGAAAGGATAAATGTTTGGAAGGGGTAAGGGAGTAGAGGGAAGGGGTAAGGGAGTAGAGGGAAGGGGAAAGGGAGTAGAGGGAAGGGGAAAGGATAAATGTTTGGAAGGGGTAAGGGAGTAGAGGGAAGGGGTAAGGGAGTAGAGGGAAGGGGTAAGGGAGTAGAGGGAAGGGGTAAGGGAGTAGAGGGAAGGGGAAAGGGAGTAGAGGGAAGGGGAAAGGATAAATGTTTGGAAGGGGTAAGGGAGTAGAGGGAAGGGGTAAGGGAGTAGAGGGAAGGGGAAAGGATAAATGTTTGGAAGGGGTAAGGGAGTAGAGGGAAGGGGTAAGGGAGTAGAGGGAAGGGGTAAGGGAGTAGAGGGAAGGGGAAAGGATAAATGTTTGGAAGGGGTAAGGGAGTAGAGGGAAGGGGTAAGGGAGTAGAGGGAAGGGGAAAGGGAGTAGAGGGAAGGGGAAAGGATAAATGTTTGGAAGGGGTAAGGGAGTAGAGGGAAGGGGTAAGGGAGTAGAGGGAAGGGGTAAGGGAGTAGATGGAAGGGGAAAGGATAAATGTTTGGAAGGGGTAAGGGAGTAGAGGGAAGGGGTAAGGGAGTAGAGGGAAGGGGAAAGGATAAATGTTTGGAAGGGGTAAGGGAGTAGAGGGAAGGGGAAAGGATAAATGTTTGGAAGGCGTAAGGGAGTAGAGGGAAGGGGTAAGGGAGTAGAGGGAAGGGGTAAGGGAGTAGAGGGAAGGGGAAAGGATAAATGTTTGGAAGGGGTAAGGGAGTAGAGGGAAGGGGTAAGGGAGTAGAGGGAAGGGGAAAGGATAAATGTTTGGAAGGGGTAAGGGAGTAGAGGGAAGGGGTAAGGGAGTAGAGGGAAGGGGAAAGGATAAATGTTTGGAAGGGGTAAGGGAGTAGAGGGAAGGGGTAAGGGAGTAGAGGGAAGGGGAAAGGATAAATGTTTGGAAGGGGTAAGGGAGTAGCGGGAAGGGGTAAGGGAGTAGAGGGAAGGGGAAAGGATAAATGTTTTGGAAGGGGTAAGGGAGTAGAGGGAAGGGGGGATAAATGGGAGGGAGTAGAGGGAAGGGTAGAGGGAAGGGGAAAGGATAAATGTTTGGAAGGGGTAAGGGGGGAGTAGAGGGAAGGGGTAAGGGAGTAGAGGGAAGGGGAAAGGATAAATGTTTGGAAGGGGTAAGGGAGTAGAGGGAAGGGGTAAGGGAGTAGAGGGAAGGGGAAAGGATAAATGTTTGGAAGGGGTAAGGGAGTAGAGGGAAGGGGAAAGGATAAATGTTTGGAAGGGGTAAGGGAGTAGAGGGAAGGGGTAAGGGAGTAGAGGGAAGGGGAAAGGATAAATGTTTGGAAGGGGTAAGGGAGTAGAGGGAAGGGGTAAGGGAGTAGAGGGAAGGGGAAAGGATAAATGTTTGGAAGGGGTAAGGGAGTAGAGGGAAGGGGTAAGGGAGTAGAGGGAAGGGGAAAGGATAAATGTTTGGAAGGGGTAAGGGAGTAGAGGGAAGGGGAAAGGATAAATGTTTGGAAGGGGTAAGGGAGTAGAGGGAATGGGTAAGGGAGTAGAGGGAAGGGGTAAGGATAAATGTTTGGAAGGGGTAAGGGAGTAGAGGGAAGGGGTAAGGGAGTAGAGGGAAGGGGAAAGGATAAATGTTTGGAAGGGGTAAGGGAGTAGAGGGAAGGGGTAAGGGAGTAGAGGGAAGGGGTAAGGGAGTAGAGGGAAGGGGTAAGGGAGTAGAGGGAAGGGGTAAGGGAGTAGAGGGAAGGGGTAAGGGAGTAGAGGGAAGGGGTAAGGGAGTAGAGGGAAGGGGTAAGGGAGTAGAGGGAAGGGGAAAGGATAAATGTTTGGAAGGATCAGCACAGCCCAAAGCCAGATGCCACAGATACCACTGTGTTAATGAGGGTTAGGCTCAACACATTACTGTACACGCCTGGATACTGAGCATGCCTCAACCACTCATCTTTTCTGACACTGACATTTGTGTGATGCAGCGCCACTAGGCAGGGAGTTTAGTGGTGGAGCGTTCCAGTGTGTCATATCCTCTCTGAGACACAAGCCTGTCACATACCACCACCACCACCACCCCCGGGCACACACACACACACACACACACACACACACACACACACACACACACACACACACACACACACACACACACACACACACACACACACACACACAGATAGTAGTGTTACACTAAATTCAGATACTGTACACTATTTTCTCACACACACACAGTTCTTAATCATGTTGTTTTCTTTGGAATCCACTCAGTGTCCAGTGTGGCTGCACTTGACTTGAACGTGAGGCCTCTGGGAGAACATTTGGGTGGAGGCAGAGAACTCACTCCTGACAAACATAATGGAGAGTGAGAGACCGTGAGTAATGATAAAGAGATGGGGAAAGAAAGAGGGAGGGAGAGAATGAGGAGAGAGGAAACAGCGAGTAAGAAGATTGAGAGATGGCAAGACAAGTATGATGTTAATATTTAGTGTTAGTGTGGCAGTAGTGTTAGATGGGTTCAACTGGATGCCCCACTTCTGTGCCTGTGCCATAATTCTGACCTTGTGAGCCCAATTCTAATCCCTCGGATTAAAATGGTCTGTTAACATGGCAAACATAGTGTAGAGTAGAACACAGTGCGTATTGAACCCTGGCAAGATGACACAGGGGCTGCTGGAAGTCACCTTGGATTATCAACACATGCGTTACAAAAAGGCCATTGGTGTTAAAAACAAGCTAAACCTATTTTACAAATCATAGGAGCTATAATGAGAAAAGCGAATGTTATGCTAATTAACAAATTCTTACTCAAATGACACTATAAACAAAGAATTAGTCATACTGTTGTACAGAAGTCTACCACCTTATAAAGAAAGTGCCTAATTGTCCTTTATTCCACTGCACTTTGTGTTTATACATACATGTGTATCGATGATGTAATGCATTATAGATGATGCCTGTACCATGTTTGACTATGATTTTGTTTGGTATCTCAAAACCCAGTGGTCCACAATGTGGTTGAAAACAACAGGAAATCTCACTCTACACATGTTATGGGACTGAGAGAAGACCATTTCAGTTTTAAATATCATTTAATGTATGTATTTCTACACATTTTGACATGGCTTCTGCCATGTTCTGATGCTGAGTGACTCAAACATTACTAAATCAAATGGGAGCCCCATGCCATGACATTTAGGGAATCTTACAAATTCCCCCTAACTGTACATTTGTATTTTTGTGATTGTTAGATTTCAATGATCTTATTTAAAAATATATAGCTCTATATTTTCCACATGCTTTCCATCTGGTTTTATCCATTTAAGTTTACACTGAAAACATTTTACCATGGCTACAAAGACACCCACCCCCCCAAATCTCAAATAAATGGATATACAGCACCAATCAAAGGTTTGGACACCTACTCCTTTAAGGGGTTCTCTTGATTTCTACATTGTATAATAATAGTGAAGACATCAAAACTATGAAATGACACATTGAATCATGACGTAACCCAAAAAAAGTGTTACAAACAAATCAAAATATATTTTATATCTGAGAATCTTCGAAGTAGCCAGCCTTGCCTTCATGACAGCTTTGCATTCATGATGTAGTCACATGGAATGCATTTCAATTCACAGCTGTGCCTTGTTAAAAGTACATTTGTGAAATGTCTTTTCTTCTTAATGCTTGAGCCAATCAGTTGTGTTGTGACAAGGTGAGGGGGGGTATACAGAAGATAGCCCTATTTGGTAAAAGACCCGAGTCCATATTATGGCAAGAACAGCTCAAATAAGCAAAGAGAAACAACAGTCCATCATTACTTTAAGACATGATGGTCAGTCAACCCGGAAAACTTTGAAAGTTCCTTCAAGTGCAGTCGCAAAAACCATCAAGCGCTATGATGAAACTGGCTCTCATGAGGACCGCCACAGGAAAGTAAGACCCAGAGTTACTTCTGCTGCAGAGGGTACATTCATCAGAGTTAACTGCACCCCAGAAATTGAAGCCCAAAGATATGAAAATCAGGCCTTCATGGTCAAATTGCTGCAAAGAAACCATTAGTAAAGGACACCAATAACAAGAAGAGACTTGCTTGGGCCAAGAAATACGAGCAATGGACATTAGACCAGTGGAAATATGTCCTTTGGTCTGATGAGTCCAAATTTGAGATTTTTGGTTCCAACCATCAGCTCAGGGATTCGATCTGGCAACCTTTTGGTTACAAGTCCAATGCCTTTACCACTAGGCTACCTGCTGCCAGATAGCCTAGTGTATGGCTAAGGTGTATGTAAACTTCCGACTTCAACTGTATATTTATTTTTCAATCATATTTTTGGGAGTGGCGGCAATGATTTGCTGCCCACTGCTGCTAAATGTATATAGGGGAAGCACTGCACACACACACTCACAGGAAAGCTCACAGTAACAAGCAGCTGTTCTAACAAGGAGCTCTCCACTACAGAGAGTTTCAGACTCTTCACACCTCCCTCAGGGAATGAGAGGGAGCGAGGGAGGTAGACAGAGTTAGAAAGAAGGAAAGAGCAAAAGAGGACTGTAGGGTAATAGAAGATCATTTTATTAAGCAATATTATTTCAGGATTCAAGTTGCAACAGGAAATCAGAGATAGAGGGAAGAGGAGAGAGTTGTTTATGGATGGAGGGAGATAAGAGAGGAGGGTTAAATGTGGATAGATGGTACATGCAATGGAGGGAGAGAAAGGAGAACGAGAGAGAGAGAACAGAGAGAGGGGAAGAGAAAGAGAGAACAGAGAGAGAGAGAACAGAGAGAGGGGAAGTGAGAGAGAGAACAGAGAGAGAGAGAACAGAGAGAGAGAACAGAGAGAGGGGAAGTGAGAGATGGGAGGCTGAGTTACAATGCTTGCCTGTGGCGGGTGGGCTGGCCTGGGCCGGGTCTCTACAATAGTCCTCTGTACCCGCTCATCTCAACCATCTGTGTGTGTGTGGTGTGTGGTGTGTGTGTCTTTCAGAGTGTCAGTGAAGGCAGTCCCGTGCCCGACTCCACACAAACACTGGCCTTGTGTCAGCCTTGCCCCCACCCCTCACCTCCGTCAACTCGTCAGACCCGTTGCATTCCCCATGCAGGAAAAACAGTCGGGCCACAAAAGCCCAACAGGCCATTACGACCCAGCAAAACACAAGGGCGACAGAGGTCACATGGAACTGGGGCCCACACTGGACTAGTGTAATGTGTATACAGTACGTGGTCTATTTTGACATGGAGCTGTCAAACTCTTCTCCGGCTGCCACACAAACACTCACACCCAAGTACATGCATTTATATAGCAAACCCAGGATACCCATACTGCATGTAGTCCAGCCCACCAGACATAACCACAGGGGTCAAACTAAAGTCACACACCAACACACAAACAAACCCTGCTGTAGATAACCAATGAGAAGAATCATGGTATTCTAGTCTCTAGAAAGAATCTCACTGCTATCTGTTCTTCTAATTTAACACATATAGTTCGTCCAACTGACCCGCCTACTACACTCACATGTCAAATGAAAGAGAACGAGGTCTACGTAAACTCTTCATTTTATCATAGTCAAAGATCATTATTCAAAGCATCCTCCCACACACACACACTCCAGGGAAAAACCACATATGCAAAGTAGTCATGCCCCAACAGATTCTGTGAAACAGGGTTTGTAAACAAAGTGAGAGAAAATAAGATCTCAGCTCAGACACCACGTTCCCATCTCTTTCCTCCCCATCTCACTGACACACTCTCTCTCTTCCTCAAACTGGAGCCACAACTACTGAATTTTAAGTGATTGTGATTTTAAGACACGCCCCATTCCCTGACTGTCAAATAAGCGACAAGCAGATGCGCACTGACAGGATGTGGCCGCTATGTCCCTTCCTGTTTTAACCCTCGACTCCGGGACGACGCAACCACAACGAAACCGGTTCAGCTCTGTCCTGACACAATCAGCTCATTTAACAAAAACAAACATTGAGGAAGTACCCCTCTATGAGCAAATGTGACACCCAAAGAGGACATCTGATAAGTGTGTGTGAGCTATGAGGAGGCAGGGTGAGAGTTCAAAGTTCCTCAATAGTCTAAAGGCATCCTCTACTCCCCTTAATAATATTCACTCATCTGACAAACAGGGTAGTTGAGAGAAATATTACCGATGCCTTAAGGTGATTAAGCCCCTATGTACAAACGTTAGCCTATATGTCCGTGCCACCTGGAGAAACAGACAAAGTGACTGATACCTATTTCTATATGAGAATAGTAGGCTGTGGCAGAAACAGGGAAGTTGAGCTATCCTCTTTCAAAGCAACACTGATTGATGAAGAGGTATTGTAACGTTACTGTCGAAGCACAATGCTAGGAGTGTCTTCAAACCAGTCGCTGGCTCCAGACTGGCTATAAAGAAGTCCCAAACTGTCTCTGCTCCCGATAATGATCAGACAGACTGAACTAGCAGACCGAGAACACCAGGAACAAACGTATAAAGATAACACCAAACTGTCTTAAATGTAACACAATCTACTGTCTTAAATGTAACACAATCTACACACACACAAATTCTTCCTGTGTGTCGCTCTCTCAAAAAAAGGCACGCAACACACAGACTCCAACACTCTATTGAGCTGACTGTTGCCAGGGACACTGCTCTAGTAAGCGATACAGTGTCCTTCCGTTCGTCCGTCCGTTCAGGTTGTAACTCTCCAGCTCTCATTCACCCGGAGTTATTTTACATTTGCGTTAAAACCAATTGCTGCAATCTGCACTGTTGCTGTATATGCATTGAATCGAGTACCACAACATGCATTGGCAATAGGTTCCTATATTATCACTATACTGAATGTATAATCTACCATAGTCCTTTATACTGTCTAGTCACACATGCAGTACAATAACCTTATAAAATGGGTAGTGGCACACTGAAGAGGACTGTTAATAATACCACCAGCACTCTGCATTAAGAATAGGCACCGTAGAAAGGTTTCCTAGGATTGTATGTGGAAGGGTTCACATATTAACCAAAGTCATAGCAGTGAAAAGAATCCAACTATAAATCAAAACACACAACAAAAAAAACAAGTTTGAGCTCCTTTCCAGGAATGGAGAGTGCTGTGCCAGTCCATTTTAGAGCTTAGACAGTCAAACTTGGTATTGGAGAATAATAATTCATTACTGTGACTACAGGTCACGTGGAATTTGACTGCCTTCCTGACTCGTGACCGCCGGTGTGGCAGTAATACGGTCACCGCAACAGCCCTAGTCATGTCTGGAGGAAACCTGATACCATCCCTACGATGAAGCATGGTGGTGGCAGCATCATACTGTGGGGATATTTTTCAGCAGCAGGGACTGGGAGACTAGTCAGGATCGAGGGAAAGATGAACGGAACAAAGTACAGAGATATCCTTGATGAAAACCTACTCCAGAGCGGACTTCCGACTGGGGCAAATACTTATGTAAATGTCATATTTCAAAGAAATATCTAAAAACTTGATTTTGCTTTGTCATTATGGGTTTTATTGTGTGTAGATTGATTAAATTGTTCCCCCCCTCATCAATTGTAGAATAAGGCGACAACGTAACAAAATGTGGAAAAAGTCAAGGGGTCTGAATACTTCCCGAATGCACTGTACATGTGTCCAACAGGACTTTAATGCCCACATTTGGCTTCACATTACATATTTCTCTGTCACACGCAAAGCTCTCAGAGACGGAACATTGCTTAGAGTTCATTGGATGCAATAGATCTGGCTAGGAGCCAGAAGCAATGACCCTTTACCACAGAACACTTCTTTGGTATGTATACACACATCTCTATGTACACTGTTCACACATAAGCACGACACCTACACACACCATGATGAGTGAGCCATAGCGCCATAGTCAGAGACTCAGTCACAGCCCCATGTTACTACAGAAGGTCATATTTGTAGATCATAGAAGTCTGGAGGAGAGTCACTACAGTTTTCCTCCATGGTCCTGGGGATTTACAAAACAGACATTTGAACACAGGCCAGAACTAAGGATGGAGAACAGCTGAGCAGTGACTTACTTACTAAAGCAGTGAACTAGGACACCAATCCAGGTTTTGTGATTAGATAGCAAAGTGAAACCCCATGGTGGCTAGGCTACGTAGTGTTCACCCAGCAGCTTTTCCCAAACTGTTCTGGCAGATTTCCAACATTCTCCGCCTGTCAGGACACTACCCTCCCAGTTTCCAGCGCACTCAGCGCAATGCATTCCAGCACGCACGTGTCCTTTACAATGACCTTTTACCATACAGTGCATTCAATACTCCTCTGTAAACTGGTCATCTCTGTATACCCATTAGTTGATGCTTATTTATAAAACCCTCTTAGGCCTCACTCCCTCTGAGAAACCTACTGCAGCCCTCATCCTCCACATAAAAACACCCGTTCTGCCAGTCACATTCTGTTAAAGGTCCCCAAAGCACACACATCCCTGGGTCGCTCCTTTTTTCAGTTCGCTGCAGCTAGCGACTGGAACAAGTTGCAAAAAAACTGTTTTATCTCTTCATTCAAAGACTCAATTGTTTTATTTATTTTATTTTACCTTTATTTCACCAGGTAGGCCAGTTGAGAACAAGTTCTCATTTACAACTGCCACCTGGCCAAGATAAAGCAAGATAAATGCGACAAAAACAACAGAGTTACACATGGGATAAACAAACGTACAGTCAATAACACAATATAAAATCTGTATACAGTGGATGCAAATGAGGTAAGGCAATAAATAGGCCATAGTGGCGTAGTATTTTAATATTTACAGATGGGCTGTGTACAGATGGGCTGTGTACAGATGGGCTGTGTACAGATGGGCTGTGTACAGATGGACTGTGTACAGATGCAGCGATCGGTAAGCTGCTCTGACAGCTGATGCTTGAAGTTAGCGAGGGAGATATAGGTCTCCAACTTCAGTGATTTCTGCAATTCGTTCCAGTCACTGGCAGCAGAGAACTGGAAGGAAAAGGCAGTCAAAGGAGGTGCTGGCTTTGGGGATGACCAGTGAAATATACCTGCTGGAGCGCGGGCTACGGGTGGGTGTTGCTATGGTGACCAGTGAGCTGAGATAAGGCGGAGCTTTACCTAGCAAAGACTTATTGATGACCTGCAGCCAGGGAGTTTGGCGACGAATATGTAGCGAGGGCCAGCCAATGAGAGCATACAGGGCGCAATAGTGGGTAGTATATGGGGCTTTGGTGACAAAACAGATGGCACTGTGATAGACTACATCTAATTTGCTGAGTAGAGTGTTGTAAGCTATTTTGTAAATGACATCGCCAAAGTCAAGGATCGGCAGTTTTACTAGGGTATGTTTGGCAGCATGAGTGAAGGAGGCTTTGTTGCGAAATAGGAAGCCGATTCCAGATTTAATTTTGGATTGGAGATGCTTAATATGAGTCTGGAAGGAGAGTTTACAGTCTAGATAGACACCAGGGAACAGCTGGGAGCTGAGGGGGGTCTATAACAAGCAGCAACAGTGAGACTTATTTCTGGAGAGATGGATTTTTAAAAGTAGTAGCTCGAACTGTTTGGACATAGACCTGGATAGTATGACAGAACTCTGCAGACTCTCTACAGTAGATTGCAACTCTGCACCCTTTAGCAGTTCCATCTTGACGGAAAATGTAATTGGGGATGGACATTTCAGAATTTTTGGTGGCCTTCCTAAGTGGTCTTCCGAAGCTAGGATTCAGACACGGCAAGGACATCAGGGTTGGAGGAGTGAGCTAGAGCAGTGAATAAAGCAAACTTAGGGAGGAGGTTTCGGATGTTAACATACATGAACCCATGGCTTTTCCGGTTACAGAAGTCAACAAATGAGAGCGCCTGGGGACACACAGGGCCTGGGTTAACCTCTACATCACCAGAGGAACAGAGGAGAAGTAGGATAAGGGTACGGCTAAAGACTATACAAACTGGCCGTCTAGCGCGTTCGGAACAGAGAGTAAAAGGAGCAGAATTCTGGGCATGGTAGGATAGATTCAGGGCATAATGCACAGACAAGGGCATGGTAGGGTGTGAGTACAGTGGAGGTAAACCTAGGCATTGAGTGACGATGAGGGACTGCATCTCTGGAAGCGCCAGTGGGTATGGTCTCCACGTGTGGGATTGGGGCATGTAGAGTGGGACTAGGGGCTCCGCAGTAAAACAAAAACACAAATGAGAGCTACCCTAAACAACAGTATACAAGGCATAGTGGCATTAGAGGGATGCATAAAGCAATCACGGGTGTTGATTGGGAGTGCTAAGACAACCATGGGTAAATGGCTAGGACAATAACAACGGGTAAATGGCGATGAATGGGCAGAGAGTGTTAGTTCAAATCAAATTTATTTGTCACATACACATGGTTAGCATATGTTAATGCAAGTGTAGCGAAATGCTTGTGCTTCTAGTTCCGACAATGCAGTAATAACCAATGAGTAATCTAACCTAACAATTCCAAAACTACTACCTTATACACACACACAAGTGTAAAGGGATAAAGAATATGTACATAAAGATATATGAGTGATGGTACAGAACGGCATAGGCAAGTTAGCTACACACTGAGTTCGAGGCTGGGGCGACAGATAACAAAATGAAGTTCCGTGTTCATAAACAGTCCAGCAGGCATCAGCTGTGTGGCTGAGTGATCATAGGGTCCAATAAGCAGCAATGGACGAAACAGGGAGCCTCTCGGCAGTCGTCACCACGCTAAGTATCCAAAAATTGTTAAACAAATAAAAAAAATATAGCCCTTTGGCTCGACAGCTTTGAACACTCTTGGAATTCTCTCAACCAGCTTCATGAGGCAGTTACCTGGAACGTATTGTTAATTAGTTAAAAAATGTTCCTTCTTAATGCGTTTGAGCAGAAGATAGCCCTATTTGGTAAAAGATCAAGTCCAGATGATGGCAAGAACAGCTCAAATAAGCAAAGAGAAACGACAGTCAATCAATACGTAAAGACATGAAGGTCAGTCAATCCAGAATATTTAAAAGAAGTTTGAAAGTTTCTACAAGTGCAGTCGCAAAAACCATCAAGCGATATGATGAAACTGGTTCTCATGAGGACCGCCACAGGAAAGGAAGACCCAGAGTTACCTCTGTTGCAGAGGACAAGTTCATTAACTGAACCTCAGATTGCAGCCCAAATAAATGCTTCACAGATGCTGCATGTGTGGTTCCCACCATGAAGCATGGAGGAGGCGGTGTGATGGTGCATTGCTGGTGACACTGTCAAAGATTTATTTTGAATTCAAGGCACACTTAACCAGCATGGTTACCACAGCATTCTACAGCGATACGCCATCCCATCTGGATTTACGCAAAGTTGGACTATCATTTGTTTTCAACAGAACAATGACTCAACACTCATCCAGGCTGTGTAAGGGCTACTTGACCAAGGAGATTGACGGAGTGCTGCATCATATGACCTGGCCTCCACAATCACCCGACCTCAACCCAATTGAGATGGTTTGGAATGAGTCGGACCGCAGAATGAAGGAAAAGCAGCCAACAAGTGCTCAGCATATGTGGGAACTCCTTCAAGATTGTTGGAAAAGCACTCCAGGTAAAGCTGGTTGAAAGAATGCCAAGAGTTTGCAAAGCTGTCATCAAGGCAAAGGGTGGCTACTTTGAAGAATCTCAAATATATGGTTACTAAATGATTCCATGTGTTATTTCATAGTTTTGATGTGTTCACTATTATTCTACAATGTAGAAAAGAGTAAAAATAAAGAAAAACCCTTGAACAAGTAGGTGTGGTACCGAATACACTAATGTAGGTGGGAAAAGCCGTTTCTAACTTGCCAACATTTTTTGCTAAGATATACAATCCTTTCAGAAAGTATTCACACCCATTTACTTTTTCCACCTTTTTTTGGTTTTACAGCCTGAATTTAAAATGGATTAAATTGAGATGTTTTTGTCACTGTCTTAAATACAATACCCCATAATGCCAAAGTGGAATTATGCCTTTTGAATTTGTTTTTGTTTGGTTTTTTTTCAAATGAAAACTGAACAGCTGAAAATATTTTGTCCTGAATACAAAGTGTTAGTAGTATTGGATTTGCCCAAAGCATATGAGTACCACTCTCCATATTTTCAAGCATAGTGGTGGCTGAATCATGTTAGAGGTATTCTTGTAATCGTTAAGAACTGGGTAGTTTTACAGAATAAAACATTTATGGAATGGAGCTAAGCACAGACAAAATCCTAGAGGAAACCTGGTTCAGTCTGTTTTCCACCAGACACTGGGAGAGGAATTCTCCTTTCAGCAGGACAATTGCCTGAAACACAAGGCCAAATCTACACTGGAGTTGCTTACCAAGAAGACACTGAATGTTCCTGAGTGGCCGATTTAAAGTTTTGACTTAAATCTACGGCAATGGTTGTCTAGAAATGATCAACAACCAAATTTGACAGAGCTTGAAGAATTTAATAAAGAAGAAAATAATAAAAATGGGCAGATGTTGCACAACTCCGGTGTAAAGCTCTTGGAGATTTACTCAAAGATTCAGAGCTGTAATCACTGTCAAAGTGCTTCTACAAATTATTTACTCAGTAAATGTGAACACTTGTGTGAACACATACATTTACTCAAATTTCAAAAAACATGTTTTCACTTTCATTATGGGGTATTTTATATTGATTGGTGAGAATTAAATCTATTTAATCCATTTTGAATTCAGGCTGTAACACCAAAAAATGTGGAATAAGTCAAAGGGTATGAATACTTTCTGAAGGTACAGTATTTGCCTGGTGCTTTTCCTAAAGACAAATACATGCAGGTCTTACCTGCGGTCTCCTGGAGGCTCTTATTCCCTGTGGCTCTCCTCCATGCTAATGGCGTCTGGGGAGGTGGAGGGACACTGCATCTGGGGGGAGAAGGAACAACATCAGTGTGTGTGTGTGTGTGTGTGTGTGTGTGTGTGTGTGTGTGTGTGTGTGTGTGTGTGTGTGTGTAGGAGATCAGTTACAGAGAATCAACGGGAGGTACCAAATAACATTGTTGTCACATGCTTCATAAATATCAGGTGGAGACTTAACAGTGAAATGTTTACTTATGGGTCCTTTTCCCAACACTGCTAAGTGACAGTAATACATACAGTGAATAACAACAATAGCATGGCTATATACAGGGAGTACAAGTACCGAGTCGATGTGCAGGGGAACAAGGTCATTCAGGTAGCTATATACATATAGGTACAGTCGAAGTCGAACGTTTATGAGTCATTACAACTAGTTTTTTCAACCACTCCACACATTTCTTGCTAACAAACTATAGTTTTGGCAAGTCGGTTAGGATATCTACTTTGTGCATGACACAAGTCATTTTTTCAACAATTGTTTACAGATTATTTCACTTAATCGCAATTCCAATGGGTCAGAAGTTTACATACATTGAGTTGACTGTGCCTATAACCAGCTTGGAAAATTCCAGAAAATAATGTCATGGCTTTAGAAGTTTCGGATAGGCTAATTGACATCATTTCAGTCAATTGGAGGTCTACCTGTGGATGCATTTCAAGGCCTACCTTCAAACTCAGTGCCCCTTTGCTTGATATCATGGGAAAATCAAAAGAAATAAGCCACGACCTAAAAAAAAAACAGCAAATGACCTTGTGAAGATGCTGGAGGAAACAGGCACAAAAGTATCTATATCCACAGGATGTAGGCCGTCTCTCCTTTGGCCGCGTCTCCTTCCAGTTCTCTGTTGCCAATGACTGAAACAAACTACAAAAACCTCTGAAACACTTATCTCCCTCACTAGCTTTAAGCACCAACTGTCAGAGCAGCTCACAGATCACTGGGGCTGGGGATTTTAACAAAGCTAATCTGAAAACAAGACTCCCTAAATTTTATCAGCATATCGATTGCGCAACCAGGGGTGGTAAAACCTTGGATCATTGTTACTCTAACTTCCGCGACGCATATAAGGCCCTGCCCCGCCCCCCTTTCGGAAAAGCTGACCACGACTCCATTTTGTTGATCCCTGCCTACAGGCAGAAACTCAAACAAGAGGCTCCCACGCTGTGGTCTGTCCAACGCTGGTCCGACCAAGCTGACTCCACACTCCAAGACTGCTTCCATCACGTGGACTGGGACATGTTTCGTATTGCGTCAGATAAAAATATTGACGAATACGCTGATTCGGTGTGCGAGTTCATTAGAACGTGCGTTGAAGATGTCGTTCCCATAGCAACGATAAAAACATTCCCTAACCAGAAACCGTGGATTGATGGCAGCATTCGCGTGAAACTGAAAGAGCGAACCACTGCTTTTAATCTGGGCAAGGTGTCTGGCAACATGACCGAATATAAACAATGCAGCTATTCCCTCCGCAAGGCTATTAAACAAGCTAACCGTCAGTACAGAGACAAAGTAGAATTTCAATTCAACGGCTCAGACACAAGAGGCATGTGGCAGGGTCTACAGTCAATCACGGACTACAAGAAGAAACCCAGCCCAGTCACGGACCAGGATGTCTTGCTCCCAGGCAGACTAAATAACTTTTTTGCCCGTTTTGAGGACAATACAGTGCCACTGACACGGCCTGCAACGAAAACATGCGGTCTCTCCTTCACTGCAGCCGAGGTGAGTAAGACATTTAAACGTGTTAACCCTCGCAAGGCTGCAGGCCCAGACGGCATCCCCAGCCGCGCCCTCAGAGCATGCGCAGACCAACTGGCCGGTGTGTTTACGGACATATTCAATCAATCCCTATACCAGTCTGCTGTTCCCACATGCTTCAAGAGGGCCACCATTGTTCCTGTTCCCAAGAAAGCTAAGGTAACTGAGCTAAACGACTACCGCCCCGTAGCACTGACTTCCGTCATCATGAAGTGCTTTGAGAGACTAGTCAAGGACCATATCACCTCCACCCTACCTGACACCCTAGACCCACTCCAATTTGCTTACCGCCCAAATAGGTCCACAGACGATGCAATCTCAACCACACTGCACACTGCCCTAACCCACCTGGACAAGAGGAATACCTATGTGAGAATGCTGTTCATCGACTACAGCTCGGCATTCAACACCATAGTACCCTCCAAGCTGTTGTTGCCTACCCTCACCACCCTGGGTCTCGACCCCGCCCTGTGCAACTGGGTACTGGACTTCCTGACGGGCCGCCCCCAGGTGGTGAGGGTAGGCAACAGCATCTACTCCCCGCTGATCCTCAACACGGGGGCCCCACAAGGGTGCTTTCTGAGCCCTCTCCTGTACTCCCTGTTCACCCACGACTGCGTGGCCACGCACGCCTCCAACTCAATCATCAAGTTTGCGGACGACACAACAGTGGTAGGCTTGATTACCAACAACGACGAGACGGCCTACAGGGAGGAGGTGAGGGCCCTCGGAGTGTGGTGTCAGGAAAATAACCTCACACTCAACGTCAACAAAACTAAGGAGATGATTGTGGACTTCAGGAAACAGCAGAGGGAACACCCCCCTATCCACATCGATGGAACAGTAGTGGAAAGGGTAGCAAGTTTTAAGTTCCTCGGCATACACATCACAGACAAACTCACACTCACACTGACAGCGTCGTGAAGAAGGCACAGCAGCGCCTCTTCAACCTCAGGAGGCTGAAGAAATTCGGCTTGTCACCAAAAGCACTCACAAACTTCTACAGATGCACAATCGAGAGCATCCTGGCGGGCTGTATCACCGCCTGGTACGGCAACTGCTCCGCCCTCAACCGTAAGGCTCTCCAGAGGGTAGTGAGGTCTGCACAACGCATCACCGGGGGCAAACTACCTGCCCTCCAGGACACCTACACCACCCGATGTTACAGGAAGGCCATAAAGATCATCAAGGACATCAACCACTTGAGCCACTGCCTGTTCACCCCGCTATCATCCAGAAGGCGAGGTCAGTACAGGTGCATCAAAGCTGGGGCCGAGAGACTGAAAAACAGCTTCTATCTCAAGGCCATCAGACTGTTAAACAGCCACCACTAACATTGAGTGGCTGCTGCCAACACACTGACATTGACACTGACCCAACTCCAGCCACTTTAATAATGGGAATTGATGGGAAATGATGTAAATATATCACTAGCCACTTTAAACAATGCTACCTTATATAATGTTACTTACCCTACATTATTAATTTCATATGCATACGTATATCCTGTACTCTATATCATCGACTGCATCCTTATGTAATACATGCATCACTAGCCACTTTAACTATGCCACTTTGTTTACTTTGTCTACATACTCATATGTACATACTGTACTCGATACCATCTACTGTATGCTGCCCTGTACCATCACTCATCCATATATCCTTATGTACATATTCTTTATCCCCTTACACTGTGTATAAGACAGTAGTTTTGGAATTGTTAGTTAGATTACTTGTTGGTTATCACTGCATTGTCGGAACTAGAGGCACAAGCATTTCGCTACACTCGCATTAACATCTGCTAACCATGTGTATGTGACAAATAAAATTTGATTTGATTTGATTTGCACCTTTACATAGCCCACCTATAATTTATTCCAAACAACTACCTCTTTCCCAACTGTATTTTATTGATTTATTTATTTTGCTGCAGGAGGGACTGATGCACTTCACAAAATAGATGGCATCATCTCAAGACATCAGTCAGGAAGTTAAAGCTTGGTCGCAAATGGGTCTTCCAAATGGACAACGACCCCAAGCACACTTCCAAAGTTGTGGCAAAATGGCTTAAGGACAACAAAGTCACGGTATTGGAGTGGCCATCACAAAGCCCTGACCTCAATCCTATAGAAAATGTGTTACACCAGCTCTGTCAGGAGGAAGGGGCCAAAATTCACCCAACGTATTGTGGGAAGCTTGTGGAAGGCTACCCGAAATGTTTGACCCAAGTTCGACACAATTTTAAAGCAACACTACCAAATACTAATTGAGTGTATGTAAACTTCTGACCCACTGGGAATGTGATGAATGAAATAAAAGCTGAAATAAATCAATCATTCTCGTTACGATTATTCTGACATTTCACATTATTAAAATAAAGTGGTTATCCTAACTGACCTACAACAGGGAACTTTTACTCTGATTAAATGTCAGGAATTGTGAAAACTGAGTTTAAATGTATTTGGCTAAGGTGTATGCAAACTTCCGACTTCAACTGTAGGGGTAAAGTGACTAGGCAACAGAATAGATAATAGACAGCAGCAGCAGTGTATGTGGTGTGTGTGTGTGTGTGTGTGTGTGTGTGTGTGTGTGTGTGTGTGTGTGTGTGTGTGTGTGTGTGTGTGTGTGTGTGTGTGTGTGTGTGTGTGTGTGTGTGTGCAAGTATGTGTGAGCATAGAGTCAGTGCAAGGGAGGGAGTGCAACAAAAAAAGTCAATTCAAGTAGTCCGGGTACCCATTTGATTAGCTATTTATCAGTCTTGTTTAGCAGTCTTATGGCTCGGGGTAGAAGCTGTTCAGGGTCCTGTTGGTTCTAGGCTTCAAGCACTGGTACCGCTTGCTGTGCGGTAGCAGAGAGAACAGTCTATGGCTTTGGTGGCTGGAGTCTGACAATTTTTTGGGGCCTTCCTCTGACACAGCCTGGTATAAAGGTCCTGGGTGACAGGGAGCCCGGCCCAAGTGATGCATTGGGCTGTACTCCCCATCCTCTGTAGCGCCTTACGGTCGAGTGCCTTGCACATGCCCGAATGCCTGCAGGCTACCTGCCCTTCATCTCTCAAGCATAGGTTACTATAGCCTAATGAAGACATAAGAGTGGTTCAGAAATTAGTGATGTTATACAGAGAAGAATGGATTCACTTTTTTTAATGCAAGTTAAGGATACTATAGTTATCACATTTCACAGTGGATTTATTAACTACAATAAAAGGTAAAGCCTTTTTTAAATTCTGGTGCTGCTCTGCACACACAAGCTTGTTAGCTGGCTAGCTAACGTGTGCTCTGGTTCAAAGTCATTCAAGGTCAAACACATTCGAAGTTCCTCAATAATTCAGGACCTAATCCACATAATGCACAAGACGCCCAGTGCTTCAAAGCAAGCTTCCTCCATCCTCTCTCACGCCTCACCTGCAAAATGTCTATTACACCTCACGCCCTACACCAATTGGCAGCACAGTGTGTGTGTGTGCTTGTCTTTCATTATGATTAAAATATGCTATTACGGCAAATTTCAAATACAAAATATATCTTACCCGCACCATCGATTTCAGATTTTTTTTAAATTACTGAAATAAAGCGTTACTTTTTTGTTCTTCATTAGAACCAGTTCAGAATTGTATTTTTCTGGTCAGAACAGTACGGGGGAAAAATGGTTCTGTTCAAAACAAAATGATGGGGAAATCATTTTGGTTCCAACCCCTGGTGTGGACCATGTTAATTCCTTAGTAATGTGTACACAGACCCCCTGCACTACAGCCCTATCGATCAGTTTCATGTAGTCCATGATCAGCTCCTTTGTCTTGCTGATGTTGAGGGAGAGGTTGTTGTCCTGGCACCAAATTGCCATGTCTCTGACCTCCCTATTGGCTGCTTCATTGTTGTTGATCAGGCCTTCGTATTGTCGGCAAACTTAATGGTGTTGGAGTCGTGCGTGGCAATAGTCATGGGTGACCAGTGAGTACAGGAGTGGACTAAGCACACACACCCCTGAGGGGCCCCTGTGTTGAGGGTTAGCGTGGTGGATGTGTTGTTGCCTACACACACACCCCTGAGGGGCCCCTGTGTTGAGGGTTAGCGTGGTGGATGTGTTGTTGCCTACACACACACCCCTGAGGGGCCCCTGTGTTGAGGGTTAGCGTGGTGGATGTGTTGTTGCCTACACACACACCCCTGAGGGGCCCCTGTGTTGAGGGTTAGCGTGGTGGATGTGTTGTTGCCTACACACACACCCCTGAGGGGCCCCTGTGTTGAGGGTTAGCGTGGTGGATGTGTTGTTGCCTACACTCACCACCTGGGGGCAGCCCACCTGCAAGTCCAGGATCCAGTTGCTGAGGAAGGAGTTCAGTCCCAGGGTGCTGAACTTGGTGATGAGCTTGGAGGGGACTATGGTGTTGAATGCTGAGCTGTAGTCAATGAACAGCATTCTTACATAGATAGGCATTCCCTTTGACCAGGTGGGTGAAGGCAGTATGGGGTACAATAGAGATCGTGTCATCTGTGAATCTGTTGGGGCTGTATGCATATTTGAGTGGGTCCAGGGTGTCTGTGATGATGGCGCTGATGTGAGCCAGTCTTTTAAAGCATTTCATGGCTATAGATGTGAGTGTTACGGGATGATAGCCATTTAGGCAGGTTGCCTTGGCGTTCTTGGCCACGGGACTGTGGTGGTCTGCTTGAAACACGTTGGTATTACAGACTGGGTTAGGAATAGGTTGAAAATGTCAGTGAAGACACTTGCCAGCTGGTCAGCGCATGTTCCGAGTACGCATCCTGGTATTCAGTCTGGCCCCACGGCCTTGCGAATGTTGACCTGTTTAAAGGTCTTACTCACATCAGCTCAGGAGAACGAGATCACACAGTCAGTGAGTGTTTGAGCGAGAAGACAGATGATGGGGTCCTTCTCAGAGAGTGAGACCATACATGTATGGCCCCTCAACCCAAGTGGCATTTCACGCCCTCAAAGGGGCTCCTCTTTTCTCTCCATTTAAGACAAAGGATATTGCAAGCACAACAACTCAGCTGTTTCTGTGGCTCACCCTCCCGCTCTCCCTTCCCCTCTTAGCTCTCGCCCCTCTCCAGGGAAGGTGCATGTGAATATCATATTTTTCAAACATAGCTGAGGCATCAGATATCTCATAAGAGGGTACTTAGAGCTATGGTACACAGAATACAGTGGTAGAGGCCTACTGACATAATGTACCACAATATTATCCTGCTGTTTCCATATGGCCCTGTATCACACCAGCTCCCGCGCTTCAAAGGGCTTTATCCACTCAATGACGGCAGAGGAAACGTAAACTCTGTGGTCTGGTAGATAAACATACTGCAGACACACAGTCCAACTTCAAATATACAAACACTGAAGACAGATACGTAATACACACACGAGGAGGAAGGCTGCCGACTTCCTGTTTTTTCCCAATGGCAGATGGCTCATCTTGTTTAGGAGGGTGTGACCCTATGCAGCCCAGGAAAACAACACCAGAGTTTGTGTGTCTGTCTGTGTTCACTATGACAGTGTCACTCAGAATGGAGCATATCATCCACCTGTAAGGGACTGGATCAATTTAGAAAGACAGTGATGAACTGGGCGTAATGTAATATATTACGGACAGTCAAGCACACAGTCCATTCTGAGTTTCTCCAGAATAGGCTATAGAAATGGACAGCTAAAGATAGGTCACAAAAACAAGCAGACACACACACAAGCAGACACACACACACCGCAAAAACTCCTATGAGCAGCAGACTCATTCTCATTCCAAGAACTGTATGGCTGTAGCTGTACTGATAAGATGTTGTAGTCTGGAGAGTCCATGTTTAACTGACTGGATGGATTCATAGGGAGCTGGGCTTATCAAAGCTCTCAAATGATCACATAACCCAATACATCCAACAGTTGTGTATTTCTCTGTCCGAGTTTGCTTTTGTGTGCATGTGTCTGTCTAAGCATGTGGTTTACTCCTGTCTGTCTGTGCGTCTGTCAGTCTCGGCCTGTCTGGCTGTACCAGGAAACTCGGACGCTAAACGTTAACCAACACACCAAACCTCTAGCAACAAATTTTGCTTCAACAGGGGTAGACTAACAGTGAAATGCTTACTTAAGGTATCTGTGACCAACAGATGCATATCTGTATTCCCAGTGATGTGAAATCCACAAATTAGGGCCTAAAAAAATGTATTTCAATTGACTGATTTCCTTATATGAACTGTAACTTAGCAATATCTTTGAAATTGTTGCATGTTGCGTTTATATTTGTGTTCAGTGTATTTAGCAGTATTATGGCAGGGACAGTTATTGATTCATCCCTGTCTGGATGCACACGCCTCTACAAGCGATGAGACGAGAGAGATCCATCTCAGTAGAACGTCACTGGCGTCCGTCTAAGCTGCCTGGAACCACAGTAAAAAGGGGCCTTGTTCAAGCATGCTTTGCAGTCTAAGATAACACTGGGCTCTTCACTGAATCAATGGCTAACTAGCTGACAGGCTCATGGCGCTAGCCAAAAAATGCTAACGGTACGTAGCACAATGTACAAAGCAATGGTGGATGGTGCAGGTCTGGGTGCTGCATCTGTGCTGATCGTGGATGCTTACGCAGACAAAGCCTTCACACGCATGCATACACTTCCTCAAAAAAAGTCCATTGATTTAAGATAGATTTCAGTTGTCCTTCATTTTGATGTTTTTGCATTGGAGATCTTCATTGCATCTGACTCGGATGTTTGGTGCAGTATTTCTCAAGTGAATTTTTTGCATGAAGACAAGACATCTCTCGTTGAATGACTACCGGCACTGCATTGAAGAATCCCTACTGTTGACCAAATCGCTGATGAGGGGGTTACAGACTTCGGCTTGCCTCGAGAAAAAAAATATTGTGCACCCGAACTGCCGAGAGAGAGAAAAAAAGAGAAAAAACTCTTGTCGATGTCCAAAACAAACATCAACGTTGTAAAATGTCGTCATAATATATATAATAATAATAATATATCGGCTGGGACGCATATGGATGCCTTTATCCAATTATGATATTTGAGTTTTTCTTAATTAGAAAATGTATAACTTTTTCACTTTGAAAATGTAAAGTAGGTCGTGTAGATCTGGAGGAAAAAAAAATTGGAATCCCTATTTAGATGAACCTTTTTCCCATTTTGCTACATTAAAATTCTAAGGGGAGTAGACTTTCTATATGCCCTGTACGTAACAGCCCTCTTCACCTAGTCTAAAGAACACTGACTATATGACATGAAGACAGACACGCATCTCTCTCAACTAGATCTGAAGACCCACCTGCTAGGCACCCCTCTCAGTAGGTGTACCCTTCACATCCTCTCATCAACGACTCAGAGGCTCCTTTAGTCACTAATCAAGGGCGCGCACACACACACACACACACACACACACACACACACACACACACACACACACACACACACACACACACACACACACAGGTCCTCAAGAAGTCTTTACAAAAGACCCTGTGTCATCACTGCCTGGAAGTAAACAAAATACCTCGGTCTGCCAATCACAAACACAATACACAGCCATACTAGGACACCTATGAACCCTGCCCCTCATGTATTACAGATGTACTCAGAATAACACACAGTACACAATCACCCACTTAAAGTCCATACATTTGAATTATCTAAGAAAACTGTGACGATGATGTTGTGTGAGAGGAGTGTCAGTGTGTGTGTGTGTGTGTGTGTGTGTGTGTGTTCCTGGACTGTGTGAGAGGAGTGTCAGTGTGTGTGTGTGTGTGTGTGTGTGTGTGTGTGTGTGTGTGTGTGTGTGTGTGTGTGTGTGTGTGTGTGTGTGTGTGTGTGTGTGTGTGTGTGTGTCCTGGACTGTGTGAGAGGAGTGTCAGTGTGTGTGTGTGTGTGTGTGTGTGTGTGTGTGTGTGTGTGTGTGTGTGTGTGTGTGTCCTGGACTGTGTGAGAGGAGTGTCAGTGTGTGTGTGTGTGTGTGTGTGTGTGTGTGTGTGTGTGTGTGTGTGTGTGTGTGTGTGTGTGTGTGTGTGTGTGTGTGTGTGTGTGTGTGTGTGTCCTGGACTGTGTGAGAGTGTCAGTGTGTGTGTGTGTGTGTGTGTCCTGACTGTGTGAGAGGAATGTGTGTGTGTGTGTCCTGGACTGTGTGAGAGGAGTGTCAGTGTGTGTGTGTGTGTGTGTGTCCTGGACTGTGTGAGAGGAATGTCAGTGTGTGTGTGTCCTGGACTGTGTGAGACTGTGGAGTGTCAGTGTGTGTGTGTGTGTGTGTCCTGGTGTGTGTGTGTGTGTGTGTGTGTGTGTGTCCTGGACTGTGTGAGAGGAGTGTCAGTGTGTGTGTGTGTGTCCTGGACTGTGTGAGAGGAGTGTCAGTGTGTGTGTGTGTGTGTGTGTGTGTGTGTGTGTGTGTGTGTGTGTGTGTGTGTGTGTGTGTGTGTGTGTGTGTGTGTGTGTGTGTGTGTGTGTGTGTGTGTGTGTGTGTGTGTGTGTGTGTGTGTGTGTGTGTGTGTGTGTGTCCTGGACTGTGTGAGAGGAGTGTCAGTGTGTGTGTGTGTGTGTCCTGGACTGTGTGAGAGGAGTGTCAGTGTGTGTCCTGGACTGTGTGAGAGGAGTGTCAGTGTGTGTGTGTGTGTCCTGTGTGTGTGTGTGTGTGTGTGTGTGTGTCCTGGACTGTGTGAGAGGAGTGTCAGTGTGTGTGTGTGTGTGTGAGAGGAGTGTCAGTGTGTGTGTGTGTGTGTGTGTGTGTGTGTGTGTGTGTGTGTGTGTGTGTGTGTGTGTGTGTGTGTGTGTGTGTGTGTGTGTGTGTGTGTGTGTGTGTGTGTGTGTGTGTGTGTGTGTGTGTCCTGGACTGTGTGAGACAGCTTGTGAACTTTCTCCGTCCTTCTCTCCGTCTGATTTTAGGGACCAATGTAAGACTGCCCCAAGATGGGAGGGGCTGTGTGTGTGTGAGTCTGATATAGTTGCCATAGCTCCCCTGGATGCTGTAAATCAGTTACCTTCTGCATGAACAAAGGTCTGCCCCAGCCAAGGGTATGGTGCACACACACACACGCACACACGCACACACACGAGGGTGAGATGGAGGAGTAGCAGACAAATAGTAAGAAAACAAGAGCAGCCAGAGGTCAGATGATAAACAATAGGCAGAAAAGGGAGAGGGAATGCATGAACACCAGTATGTAGACGGCAGGTAGCCGAGCGGTTAGAGCGTTGGGCCAGTAACCGCAAGGTCGCTGGTTTGAGTACTAGAGCCGACAACGTGAAAAATCTGTCTATGTGCCCTTGAGCAAGGTACTTAAACCTAATTTGCTCCAGGTGTGCCATTTTAATACAGCTGGCCCTGTAAAACAACACATTTCACTTAGGGATGCACGATATAGTTGGTGAACATATCGGAATCGGCTAATATTATCTAAAAACGGCAACATCGGTATGGGCCCGATGTCTAGTTTAACGCTGATGTTAAATAGGTATGCACGGTTTTTAACGTAGGTACAGGACATAATGTCGCCACGTAACATTTAACGCTACATGTGCAACACAGCATTCCTAACACAGCAGCCCACAATATCTGTGCTGTGTGGATCGAGCAGGTAGTCGTAGGTGTAGGTGCGCGAGACAACTTTACCAGCATCATAGCATACGTATTGATGAAATCATTGTGACATATGAAATACGAGTGAGTTACTACACATCGATTTCACTACATTAAAAAAAATGTATTAACGTGTTAAATTATTTGACGTGTAGTCATATTCAGGTCCTGATTGGCCAACAAGCTTATTTGACACGTCAAATAGTGTTTTTTGACGAGTATCTTTTTGGACACGCAAAGACCCAAATGGCGTTCTATATAAATCCTGGTTGAGAATGAAACGACAGAACAAATGAACAAAGAAAAAGCACAGCTAGTAAGTGAAAGAAATAGGTTTTGATGAGGTTTTACTGGTAATGGGGACGTAAATGCCAATAAAATAACTTGTTGGTCAGTGTGGTGTGTGTGTGTAACCTTTAACTAGGCAAGCACATCCATAGACACACACACGCATGTCAATCACTACGTCATCAGAGCGCAACACATGTTTGTTGTCGAACGCCGAAACCTGAACTAAAGACCTTGGTTTAAAAGCTGACAGTGTTTTTATATACTTTTATTTTATTTGGAATCCTGTGGCACTATTGGGCTAAATTGCTGTGAGCGCTGCCATCTGTCCCAGGATCCTGCCAGATTCCATATAGGGGGAGAGACGCGAAAGCCCAGCTAGCCTAGCTGGCTCGGCGGTCTCAAATGGAGGCCACTATTGAACATTTCCAGTGTTGCAGGAGCTGTGTTTACTTTGCTTTGTTCCGGGACAATGTGGACCGTGCTGACTTTCAATGTAGCAACAGCTTTCTTGCGGAGGACTACAGGAGCGAAGTAGATATACTTAGCAAGCAAATAACAAACCTAAATAAGCTACTGGGGAACCCACGCCCACCTACTTTATTTATTTTTTTCACCTACGTAGCCGGACGCCGCTCTGGTCTGGTGGAAGTTTATCCACCGCGTCGGCTCTCCACAGCCGACTGGCCGGCGCTAGGCAGGGTTCATCCTCAAAGGGGTCTCCCCCTTCCTTGGAGAACGGAGCTGTTCTCGACCCAACCAACCAGCCATGGATGTAAGTCACTCGCCGTGGAAGTTGAAGGTGTCCGAAACTGACACAGAGCAGAAACAGCTTTGCCGCCCTGGATCCAGAGGTTCCAGTGCCTTCGTCCTTGGTGGCTTCCCAATTAAGATCGGAAACCCGAGGTACCTGAGTCTTCGTCCTCGGTTCTGTCTCCTTCTCCGGTGGCTTCTACCTGGTGTTCAGATCTGAGACCTGCCCATGAAACATCACCACCTGTCATCATAGGCAGCTCTACGGTGAGAAACATCTCAGCCCCCAAGGCAAAAACTCTGCTACCCAGGAGCACAAGTACAGGACATAACAAGTCTGCTTCCGACTGTTCTACCACAGATGCCGGGAGCTGACACTGTCGTAGTCCATATGGGGTCAAACAACATCTGGAGCGCTAACTCGGAACATTTGAAAATGGATTTTAAAATAACTAATTTGAGCATTAAAAGACTCCAAAAAACTGCCAATAGTTTCAGGTCCAGTACCATCGTTGGGCCGCGGGTGTGAAAGATTCAGCAGGCTACTGGCATTACACATCTGACTAAAAGACTCTGTACTCTGCTGGAGTCACTTTTAAAGATAACTTTGAAACCTTCTAGAAACAGAAGGTACTCTACAGGAATGACAGAGTTCATCCAAATCATCTTGGCTCCTGGACCCCACACATTCCAAGGCCACATTGAAACAAATGACTGGTAAATGATCCAAGACCAGCTCAGTTAATCCCTACCATTGGGACAATGAGTCGGCATAATGCTGTATCAAAGGTACATGATCTTAGGGGCATAGGCAAACACAAAGAACCACATTCCTGTAAAGCTTAGAGACAGTAATGTTAAATACTGTTGAAGTAATATGGCTACAGGTTAATCTGCCTCACCTGTAGCCCATTCTTGTGGGAAGCTGATATAGACCACCAAGTGCTAACAGTCAGTATCTGCATAAAGTGTGTGAAATGCTTGATAATGTATTTGAATTCAACACAGAAGTACATTTTCTGGGTGATTTAAATATGGACTGGTTATCATCAAGCTGCCCACACAAGAAATAACTTCAAACTGTAATCAGTGCCTGCAACCTGGTTCAGGTTATCAGTCAACCTACCAGGGAAGTTACAAACAGCACAGGAATTAAATCATGAACATGTATTGATTACATTTTTACTAACGCTGCAGATATTTGCTTTAAAGCAGTATCCAAATCCATAGGATGTAGTGATCACAATATAATAGCCATATCTAGGAAAACATAAGTTGCAAAGGCTGGGCTAATATATAAGTGGTCATACAAGAAGTTGTGGTGATTCATATGTTGAGGATGTAAAGAATATTTGCTGGTCTGTGGTGTGTAATGAGGAGCAACCAGACGCTGCACTTGGCACATTTATGAAACTACTTTTCCAGTTACTAATAAGCATGGACCCATTAAAAAATGACTGGAAAAACTGTTAAATACCCATGGATTGATGAGGAATTGAAAAAATGGTATGGTTGAGAGGGATGAGGCAAAAGTTATGAAAAAGAAGTCTGGTAGCCCAACTGATTGGCAAACGTACTGCAAATTAAGAACTAACGTGAATAAACAAAAATAAACTACACTATGAAACAAAGCTAAATCGTATAAAGAAGGACAGTAAAAAACTTTGGGGCACCTTAAATGACATTTTGGGAAAAGGAGCCAACTCGGAGAGGGTATGAATGTGTGGGGTGGTCATAGACAAAACAAAGGCCTTAAACTGTCCACATGTCAGTAGTACACACCACCTCAATACAGTTCAAATAACAACACACAACTTGCAAGCAACCTCCCTTTTAACTCAAATGTCAACCCAAATAGGGCAATAATAGTCCGGCTCTAATGAAAATCAACGGAAAGTGCATCTGAAAAATAGAAAGTCTGCTGCAGGGTAAAGCACTGGAACGATAGAGGGAAGAGAAAGAGAACCAGAGAGATCTTAGCTGTGGTCTTCAGGCTTGCAGTTGTACCCAGACCATCTGATTGTTTGTATGTCAAAGCTTTGCAACAATGTTGCTACTAAACCATGCGATCCATAACCGGTGCAGTCCCAAACGATAACAACCACGACCTAGAGCGGTCACACCGATGATTGAGTTAAACAAACTACACACTCTGAAAATAAACAAGACTTCTGCAGCATAGCACATACAATCAAACTGTAGCGCCAACCAAGAGCTCCCTCCCAGAGAGCTGAAAGAGCTGTCTATATCTCCTCCTTCCTTACTGCTGAAGCGCTCTTAAAGTGGCAGCGCACAGTGAAGGCTCCGTGCAGGATTTCGCCACAAGATAAACAAACTTAGGGATGACATGCCAGCAACAAACACTGACACTACACATCCATGTATATCGGACCCAATTATGAAAGACAAGAATTGTACTTTTGAATTCCGTAAAGTCAGTGTGGAAGAGGTGAAAAAATGGTTGTCTATCAACAATAACAAGCCACCGGGGTTTGACAATCTGGATGGCAAATTACTGAGGATAATAGCAGACGATATTGCCACTCCTATTTGCCACAACTTAAATTTAAGCCTACTAGAAAGTGTGTGCCCTCAAGCCTGGAGGGAACCTAAAGTCATTCCACTACCCAAGAATAGTAAAGCCCCCTTTACTGGCTCAAATAGCCGACTAATCAGCCTGTTACCAACTTCTGGAGAAAAAAAATAGTGTTTACCCAGATACAATGCTATTTCACAGTAAACAAATTGACAACAGAATTTCAGCATGCTTATAGGGAAGGACACTCAACAAGCACAGCACTTACACAAATGACTTGATTGGCTAAGATAAATGTATGATAAAATGATTGTGGGGCTGTCATGTGAGACTTCAGTGCAGCTTTTGACATGATCGATCATAGTCTGCTGCTGGAAAAACATGTGTTATGGCTTTACACCCCCTGCTATAATGTGGATAAAGAGTAACTTGTCTAACAGAACACAGAGGGTGTTCTTAAATGGACGCCTCAAATATAATCCAGTTAGAATCAGGAATTCCCCAGGGTAGCTGCTTAGGCCCCTTTTACATTTTTTACTAACGACATGCCACTGACTGAGTAAAGCCAGAGTATCTACATATGTGGATGACTCAACACTACACGTCAGCTACTACAGCGACTGAAATGACTAACACTCAACAAAGAGCTGCAGTTAGTTTCAGCGTGGGTGGCAAGGAATAAGTTTGCCCTAAATATTTCTAAAAATAAAAGCATTGTATTTCAAACAATACACTCACTAAACCCAAAACCTCAACTAAATATTGTAATAAATAATGTGGAAATTGAGCAAGTTGAGATGATTAACTTCATTAGGGTAGGAGGCACAATTTTCACCTTCGGATGAAAAGCGTGCCCAAAGTAAACTGCCTGTTACTCAGGTCCAGAAGCTAGGATATGCATATAATTGGTAGATTCCATATGATAAATTAATGTCTGTGAGTATAACAGAACTGATATGGCAGGTGAAAACTGGAGAAAAATCAATCCAGGAAGTTATTATTTATTTATGTTTGTAGTTTTCCATTGACTGCTTATACAGATTCCATACGACTTAGGACTCAAATTGCACTTCCTATGGCTTCCACTCGATGTCAACAGTCTTTAGAAATTGTTTAAGGTTTGTATTCGGAAAAATGAGGGAGTAAGACCACTCTGAATGAGTGGACACTGCAGTGTCCCAGAGGTTATTCATGCACATGACCGAGAGCGCGCCTTTCTTGTTTTCCTTTAATATTGATGAAGCTTCTGTCCGGTTGAAATATCATAGATTATTATGACTAAAAACAACCTGAGGATTGATTAGAAACATCGTTTGACATGTTTCTACGAACTTTACTGATATTTCTATTTATTGTTTGTCTGCTGTTTTGACTGCCTTTGAGCCTGTGGATTACTGAATGAAACTGAGGTTTTTGGATATAAAGAGGGACTTTATTGAACAAAACAAAAATGTATTGAGTAAATGGGAGTCTTGTGAGTGCAACCATATGAAGATCAAAGGTAAGTGATACATTGTATCGCTATTTCTGACTTGTGTAACTCCTCTACTTGGCTGGTAACTGTTTGTAATGATTTGTCTGCTGGGTGCTGTTCTCAGATAATCACATGGTATGCTTTCGCCGTAAAGCCTTTTTGATATCTGACACCGTGGTTGGATTAACAAGAAGTTCATCTTTAAACAGATTTAAACACTTGTATGTTTTATGAATTTTTATCATGAGTATTTCTGTTTATGAATTTGGCGCTATTCAATTTAACTGGATATTGGCCAGGTGGGACGCTACCGTCCCACACCCACTAGAGAGGTTAAACTGCTTGGAGTAACCCTAGATGGTAAACTGTCATGGTCAAAACATATCGATGCAGCAGTAGCTAAGATGGGGAGAAGTCTGTCTATAATAAAGTGATGCTCTGTCTTTTTAACAGCACTATCAACAAGGCAGGTCCTACAGGCCCTAGTTTTGTCGCACTTTGTTCAGTCATGTGGTCAAGTGCCACAAAAAAGGTCTTAGGAAAATTGCAATTGGCTCAGAACAGGGCAGCACAGCTGGCCCTTGGATGTACACAGAGCGCTAATATTAATAAATATGCATGTCAATCTCTCCTGGCTGAAAGTGGAGGAGAGATGGACTTATTTATTTATGAAATGTTGAATGCACCGAGCTGTCTGTCTAAACTACAGGCACACAGCTCAAACACTCATGCATACCCACAAGAGGTCTCTTCACAGTCCCCAAGTCCAGAGTAGACTATATGTAGTACTGTGTGTTTCCCAGAGCCATGACTTCATGGAACTCTATTCCATATCAAGTAACTGATGCAAGCAGTAAAATTAGATGTAAAAAACAGAAGGAAAAAAAACTATTTTGGAACAGCAGGACTGTGAAGCAACAAACATTGGCACAGACACATGCGATAACATAAGCACTATACATACACATGGATTTAGTACTGCAGATATGTGGTAGTGGTAGAGTAGGGACCTGAGGGCATACATTGTTGTGAAATCTGAATGTATTGTAATGTTTTAAAAATGGTATAAACTGCCATAATTTTGCTGGACCCCACGAAGAGTAGCTGCTGCTTTATAAGGCAATGCTACCAAATACGAATTGAGTGTGTGTAAACTTCTGAGCCACTGGGAATGTGATGTAAGAAATAAAAGCTGAAATAAATCACTTGTCACGCCTTGGTCATTGTATTTTGTGTTTTCGTTATATATTTGGTCAGGCCAGGGTGTGACATGGGTTTATATATTGTATTTTCGTATTGGGGTTTGTAGTATTTGGGATTGCGGCTGAGTAGGGGTGTTGTATAGGCTTGGCTGCCTGAGGCGGTTCTCAATCAGAGTCAGGTGATTCTCGTTGTCTCTGATTGGGAACCGTATTTAGGTAGCCGGGGTTCCACTGTGTACTTCGTGGGTGATTGTTCCTGTCTCTGTGTAGTTTCACCAGATAGGCTGTAATAGGTTTCACGTTCCGTTTGTTGTTTTTGTATATGTATAAGTTATTTAATGTATCGCGATCTCTTCATTAAAGACATGAGTAACCACTACGCTGCATTTCGGTCCGACTCTCTTTCTACAAACGAAGAACGCCGTTACATCACTATACTATTATTCTAACATTTCACATTCTTAAAATAAAGTAGTGATCCTAACTGACCTAAGACAGGGATTCTTCACTAGGATTAAATGTCAGGAAATGTGAAACTTGAGTTTAAATGCATTTGGCTAAGGTGTATGTAAACTTCAACTGTATCTACTGTAAATCACATCCAGATACGATACGATATATGCATTCAGCACCACAGAGAACTCTTGTTAACGCACAAAAACACAAGAAAGAGGGAGAGCTCAACATTACATTTAAACTACTCAATCAGTGTGAGGAGTGAAGACTGATGGGCATTGACTAGAGCAGTGAAGTCAGGTATAGTTTCTGACATCGCTATGAGCAGGATTGCTGAGAGGTGAGCGATGTAAGAGATGATCTGTGTCTTGACGTGTTATATTTCATCACTGAAAATGTCTGTTCACATACATTGGGTCAAACTAACAGTACAAACATCTTATGAGCACGACTATAGTATTGAGAGATGCTTAGAACCTCGTCAGTGACATTGGAGAACGATTAAAAAACTATCACTGCGTCAAACTGAAGATCAATAAGCTCAAGTTGCAGGTCAGTGGGAGCGTTATCCACATTGAAGGTGAAAGGAGAGGAAATCAACAGCATGTCATTTTCCAACACTTTGAAATCCTCAAAACGACGAGGAAACTCATCGTTCGAAGCACACAGCAGGGATGTATACTTCTCCCGCTGGTCATCTGATAGGGAACACACTAGTAGTGTCGGAAGGTGGGTGAGATTGTTGGCTTCTACTTGGTGGGTCAGGAGGAGTAATTTTCCTTTGAAGGTTATGACAAGGCTGTACATCTGATGTGCAAAAAGGCCCTTCCCCTTCCCTTATAGTTTGGAATTCAGTTAATTTATGAGGGCCATGATGTGAAGGCAAAAATCAGCCAACCATTCTATATCTCGTAGTTGAGGGAAATCCACATATTTTACATTCATTTGCAAAAACTCAGCAATCTCTGACTTCAGGTCCCACACCCTTTTAAGCACCTTCCCCAAACTCAGCCATCTCACATTTGTGAGGTAGGGGAGATCTGCATGACCCGACTCTGTCTCTTCCAACAGTGATTTCGCTCTCATAAAGTTTACCACTTTAGTGACTGTATTCACAACATGGCTCATTTTCAGAACACATTTACAGAGCACCTCCTGATGAATAATGCAATGCAGGAGAAAAGAAAATCTGATCTGGGCTCAGCTACTTGATCTTGTATCATTTTCAAAAGGCCAATGTTTTTCCCTGTCATGTTTGGGCAACCATCAGTGGTCACATTGGATCATTTTTAAACTCAGTCCCTGCATTGTCACACACTTATTAACCTCCTCCAATAAATATTTCCCTGTGGTTGTGCTCTTCATTGACTGCACTGAAGCTTCTCTGTCATTTCAAAGTCTGGGGTTATACCTCGTAAGAATATCAACAACTGTGTTGTATCACGTGCATCACTGCTGTCATCCAGGGCCATGGAGAAATAGGTTCAATCTTTTACCTCGTCTTCCAACTGTTGTTCCATATTCTCTGCGATGTCCTCAACACGCCGTGTTACTGATCGGCTTGACAGGGAAACATTTTCAAACAGCTCTTTCTTGTCGGGACAAAGTATTGCTGCAGAGTCAATTAAACATTCTTTAATGAATCCGCCCTCAGCGCATGGCTTGCTATGTTTAGCAATTTTGTGGACATGTACATAGCTAGTTCTCGCAATTCCGTCGTTTGCTGAATGCCGTTTTGTAAAAAGTCCTCGCTGCTTTTGCAACGGAGACAGCAACTCTTTCAATGAACTTGTCCTCTGCTCAGAAGACATATTCCTATGTTTCTCTGCTTCGTCTGGAAGTGTCGGGACAAGTTGTAGTCTTTCAAGACAGCGATGCTCTCTTTGCACACTAAGCACATAGCCTTCCCTGATACCTCAATAAAGAAATATTTCGATGTCCACTCTTGCTGTAACACCCTACATTGTCTACTTTCCTTTTCTTTGAAAAACTCATTTTGCACAATTTCTAGCGGGCTACAATTTGTAACGGTGACGTGGATGTCAGACTGTCAGAATATGATTCCGCGGGCCGTATTGAATAAGGTCGTGGGTCGCATACAGCCCCCGGGCCGACCTTTGACCAGGCCTGTTCTATACCAAGCAAACCTCCATTCAAAACTAGATCTATTCTTTCTGTACCTTTCTGCATCTACTTTGTCTTTCTTTCATTTCATTCCATCGATCGCTCAACCTTTTCAACTCTTATTTCCTCTCTCCTTCACAGCAAACTAATACTGTAAAATCATCTTTCTTTTTGTTTCAATATATCCCCTTCTGTACTCCTTTATTATTGCCTGCATACTGTAGCTGAACTGCTCAGCCCCTTTCTTTCACCCGATGTTCCTCGCTCCTCCTCCCATCTTCCTCTCTAAATTCCTTTGCAGGTCTTGGCTTGTGAAGCAAGAAAGTGGAGAATTCCATCAGGCTGCTGTTCTCTCTGGTTCAGTCACTGGTCATGTCACACTTCCTATGTGTCTGCATGTCCTGTATATGCTCAATATTATATGAAGTCTTATCTAGTGTAAATCTATTTACTGTACACCTACCAACTGTATATCTACTTAGTGCATCTCTCGGAATGCATGTGACCTCGTCTGAGGGCATGCTAGAGCTTTCTGCCTATTAAGCCACAGAAGGTATTTGGCTCAGGGGATACAACTGTTTGATGGGGCATGACCCCCCCCCCCCCAAACACACACAATCACACACACACGAGCACAGCTGCTCCACACAACACACACTCCTGGCTTCCCTTCCGATTTCAGAGAGGATGTTACACAAGCCATCAACGGCTGTGAGGGGTGATTACATTTGACTGTGACAGCAGGAAGTGTGTGTTTGTGTGTGTGTCAGAGAACCAGTTAAAATTAAGGAGCAAGAAGACAGTTGAGGATGGTGGGTGGCAGCAATATTAGAAGATGTGTCTCATTCATTCAACAAGAACACTGACTACTGTACAAACACACATGACCTCAATGGTGTTGTATAAACAGGCAGGTGGGGAGTACATGTCCCTGAAGGAGGGTGTTTCAGTACAGTAAATCTGTTGTAACGAATAGAGAGGAGGAAGAAGAGAGGGGAGAAGGATGAGAGGGGATAGATTGCAGCACACCAGTAGGTGTCATTGAGATGGAAGACGGGATGTCAATCACACCCCCACTGGATTGGAGGATTGGGTCCAGATGAGAGACACACCCAGTACGGCTGGCTAATTTTAAAGGGGTAGGAACAGTAGGAACCAGTCCTTTTAGCTATCCCTTTTCACCAAGAGACCAGGTCATTTTATAATAACATTTAGGAGAGGCCTGGTTGTGGAATAAATGGCAGGTTGTCTAAAAGGCTGCATTGTTTGGTTGACTGGAGACTGACATCAGCGGTGTTATCAGCCCCCCTCAGAGGGGGCTTGAGAACAGCCCCACCCACAACTGGGCAGCCTGGCCCACTGCCTGATTAAAAATATATCCTCTGTTTCCCACAACGCTATCACACCAACTCAAAATAACATTATCCTTCGAGAACTAAACTAAATACAAGTTAATTTGATCAGTACCCATTCATTTCAATGAGCAGCTACAGTAAATGGTGAATACTTATAATTATCTGTATAATCAGAGATCCAAATGTCAATTTAATCATGACATGTTTGCTAATGATCCTCACTTTCTGCACTATTGAATACAGTGCAATCATGAGGCTGCACAAAAACACTAACACACATTTACTACACATTTACTACCATCAGTCAGACAGTTCTGACCTTTCTTTGCAGGAAGTGCATTAATGCTCTCAACGATAATTAGTTCAGCAGTCATGGCCACCGTCTGGGCACACTCTTAATATAGTGCGTGTGTTCGCGCACGCGCCAAATGGCTACTATAGCTGTCTGTGTGAGAGGGCAATAGATAAACCATGCATGATTTCCATTTAGGAATTCATGTAGTGGAAGTGTGCTGAGGTCAATGAGTGTGTGCGCGTGTGTTTGCGTACTGTATCGTAAATAAGTCAAATATGTGTATTAAGTGTTTATGCAAACAAATTGTCCCCTCGGAAGCACAGAGCTCTCTCTCACATGATTGAGATAATTGCTCCATTCATGGCTCCAGTCCCCACCACCTCTCCCCCAGACCCGTGTGTTAGTGCTCCAGGGGGGCTGTGTGTGTGTTATTGGCTCTCATAGCCACAGATACTGTATTAGACGCACACTCCTGTTTGGGTCTCTGACGGTCCCCTGACATCATGCCTCCCTCGTCTCGTCCCGCTGGGAAGCTTACTGACTTGGTGTCGCCAGGCTGCTATAAACACACACGTCTGAATCAAATGATAATTTAGACAATAATACAGGAATGTGGATTGTGTGTGTTGGAGTGAGATGGTAAAGAGAGAGAAACATGTCTGAGTTCTAACAGGTGTCATTTCCATTGTCTTATCTTAGAGAATCATTGTACCATCTAAACCTCTGAAATATATTTTCCATAACCAAAAATAATGTATTTTCAGCTGTACAAAACCGAAAGAAAGAAAGTGCAGAAATTACAGTTAAGACCGGGAAGCATAGCGCACATAACAAAGTTACCACTTCTTAGACTTAATTTCAATGAGAATAACATATCTATGACTTACAATTATGTGAGTTTGGTCTTTGCCCCAAAAGTTATATTGCAGCCTTGAGAGAATCTGAGAGATACATGCTCAAACTTGCATGAGCATTAGAATTTATCAAATATAATTTAAAGTACATCTAAAATTGTGTCACTTAATTCACAAATATATCTAAGGACAGGTTAGGTAGGTGTGCTATCACATTGGCTTGGCAATAACTGTATCAAAATCTCAAAGACATAGCCCCTTTGGAATCATTGTCCTAGGCATATGTTGTTTGTCACCAAGTGTGCTCGGAGTTAGCCTATTCAAGTGTAGGCAGGCCTACAAGCAGACAAAGTGGAGCAAAAAGCATAGGCCTAGCGAAAATGACAGTGTGCTATTCGTTAATTGTCCTGCAACGAGTTAACCGCTCAATTCTACCCGTCCTCTCCAAAAACTTCCCGGTTCTACACATAACGTCACGTCTGAGTTTAAATATAAACTACAGAGGGGCAAACGTCGATGTGACGTGCCCTATTTAACCACTATGTCAATGTTCCTGCAACATCCCCTCCAGTTTGGCATAGAGAACATACCAAATACATCCTGACATAACCAACAGCAAAGAATAGCAACGGTAGCAAATGTAGCCTAAACATGTCCCCATCGTGTCATCCGTAGCCTATAGTTTTGTTTAGCCTGAGATAAAAACGAGGGGAACTGCAGCAGCGGAATACACCAGGAGTAAACTACACCGGGTGCAGAGGGGTAAACGAGTGCGTCAAGCCCGAGTTTTTATTAATGGCAAGTCACCAAATAAAATTATAAAAATGACACCCAACCGCATCTTAAATACATTGCATCATAGTTGTGAGACCAAAACATATCGCTGCTTTCAAAGGCCCATATTTAAAAACGACTACAATCTGAGGATATTTGGCATAGTCTACATAACTCGGAGGTTTTTGTAGTTCACATGGTCCTAGGTGTGGACGATATTTACGGATGATAATCCTGGGGATAAAGCAGGATGTCTCCTTGGGTGCTCTGAGAGCAAACCAATCATGAAACTCGTTTCGAAACATTGCCTATTGTTTGACAAAATTAAGAAACTAATATTTTCAAAACACGACAAAAGTGGAAATGTAGCCGATAAATTCAAACAACCATCTGGGTGAGGTGTAGATACAACGTAGCAGTTCAAGTGCACCTCGGTCGACGTACTCACTGACTCCATGTAGGTTAGCCTACTAATTCGAGATAGCGACGGAAGTGTGCCAGGGACTTACCTTGAGTTACACTCCTGTTGGGAATGGGAGAATATCGACCGTCCTAGTGAGGAAATAGGTATATTTAAAAGTAGTTGTTCTCTCTCGACTGAATCCACAATAACGATATTTAGGCTTTAAAATATGCGTGACAAGATGAGCCGTGAGAAACCTCTGTCTTCTCCTCGCAGGACAATGCGACCAGGTGGGCTGATCGTCGTTGGCTTCCTGTTTTTCAGAAGGTGAACCACGCACAGTTCGGGTGCTGTTCGCTTTTGTATTCTATCCCTCCCGTTCGGTCTCTCCCCCTCCCTGCGTAGCCTACACTGTTCTTGCAGTCGCCTAGTACTCAACCGGCTTTGCTTCCCATATCTTCACATCTTCGGCATGAAACTTCGGGGCCGAGATTTCACCCGGAAACACACAGTTCTGAAACCTCTCCAACTAATTGAGATGAAAGAAACGCGAGTTGAAACATTCATTCCAACGTTGCCAAAGGCGCGTCGATTATCCCCGATGCATTATTTTGGTGAGGGGGTCGCGTGTTGACTTGAGGCGGTCATTATACTGGGTTTTCTCTGACAGTCAGTGCCTGCCTGGTTGTGAGGCGGTGTTAAAAACAAATAGGTACACTATGCCTTATTTTTTATGTCAATAACAGTAAAGGCAGTGTATTCATCTATAGCTAAGCGTACTGTGAATGCATAACCAACATGTAGCCCCCTAGGCTAATGGTTCACATTAAACTAGGCTACATTGTTCATCATGGTTTTGATCTAAACCGTCTCATAGAGTAAGGATAAACCAGAGGTATTTTAGTTTTTAATAATTTTATAATGCCTGCACCATGCAACACAAGTCAGTTGCCTCATCAATTGAAAGGGCAGCAGGTTGACCCGTTGTCAAGTGGTGGTGTTGTCTCTGATTTATCATTCTGAAAAGCACAGTGACAAAACGCAGAAACAAGTATGTATTTGTACTGATACAGCAGTCGTGTTGCTGCAGGGAGAAATGTAACCATTAATGAAAGAGCTGTGTCGCCTCCTGGTGACCTGTTTATTTATATAAATGAGGACATGTTACATCATTGACAGAGAACAGTTGTGAGTTCAGTTTGAATTAACGTTTGCTACGTTATGTGACAGTTTGTACTGAACGACACGTTTCCCCAAAAAAGTATGCACCGTTCTTCTGCACCGTTCTTCTGCACCGTTCTTCAACAGCCTTCGAGGTACGTTTGCTTCAAGGTATCGCATCATTTAATATTGGTGTGACCATCTTAAACAGCAAAATTCACCAAACACCAGACAGTAATCGCCCTCTGGGCCACCAACCTCACAACGATTTTCAACTGGTCGTTCAGTATCCTTTTCGTTGATTTCAATGTTGCACACAGTCATACTGAACACACCCCATGAGTGAGTTTAGGAAACTTCTGGTTAACCAGGGAGGAGGTGATGGACTGGCTGTCTCAGAACTGACCAATAGTGTGCCAGAGATGGCCAAAACCAGTGCACTGTATGGGGTATAGGATGAAATGTGTGGGTGATGACAACATTACAACCACATCTGACCTATGACACCGATTGACTACAACATTACTAACCACACCTGACCTATAACACTGATTGACTATAACATTACTAAACTCATCTGACCTATAACACTGATTGACTATAACATTACTAAACTGATCTGACCTATAACACTGATTGACTATAACATTACTAAACTGATCTGACCTATAACACTGATTGACTATAACATTACTAAACTGATCTGACCTATAACACTGATTGACTATAACATTACTAAACTGATCTGACCTATAACACTGATTGACTATAACATTACTAAACTGATCTGACCTATAACACTGATTGACTATAACATTACTAAACTGATCTGACCTATAACACTGATTGACTATAACATTACTAAACTGATCTGACCTATAACACTGATTGACGATAACATTACTAAACTGATCTGACCTATAACACTGATTGACGATAACATTACTAAACTGATCTGACCTATAACACTGATTGACTATAACATTACTAACCACATCTGACCTATAACACTGATTGACTATAACATTACTAAACTGATCTGACCTATAACACTGATTGACTATAACATTACTAAACTGATCTGACCTATAACACTGATTGTGACTATAACATTACTCAACTGATCTGACCTATAACACTGATTGACTATAACATTACTAACCACATCTGACCTATAACACTGATTGACTATAACATTACTAACCACATCTGACCTATAACACTGATTGACTATAACATTACTAAACTGATCTGACCTATAACACTGATTGTGACTATAACATTACTAAACTGATCTGACCTATAACACTGATTGACTATAACATTACTAAACTGATCTGACCTATAACACTGATTGACTATAACATTACTAAACTGATCTGACCTATAACACTGATTGACTATAACATTACTAAACTGATCTGACCTATAACACTGATTGACTATAACATTACTAAACTGATCTGACCTATAACACTGATTGACTATAACATTACTAAACTGATCTAACCTATAACACTGATTGTGACTATAACATTACTAAACTGATCTGACCTATAACACTGATTGACTATAACATTACTAAACTGATCTGACCTATAACACTGATTGACTATAACATTACTAAACTGATCTGACCTATAACACTGATTGACGATAACATTACTAAACTGATCTGACCTATAACACTGATTGGCTATAACATTACTACTGATCTGACCTATAACACTGATTGTCTATAACATTACTAAACTGATATAACCCATAACACTGATTGTGACTATGACATTACTAAACTGATCTGACCTATAACACTGATTGTCTATAACATTACTAAACTGATATAACCCATAACACTGATTGTGACTATGACATTACTAAACTGATCTGACCTATAACACTGATTGACTATAACATTACTAACCACACCTGACCTATAACACTGATTGACTATAACATTACTAAACTGATCTGACCTATAACACTGATTGACGATAACATTACTAAACTGATCTGACCTATAACACTGATTGACGATAACATTACTAAACTGATCTGACCTATAACACTGATTGTGATTATAACATTACTAACACTGATAACACTGATTGACTATAACATTACTAAACTGATCTGACCTATAACACTGATTGACTATAACATTACTAAACTGATCTGACCTATAACACTGATTGTCTATAACATTACTAAACTGATCTGACCTATAACACTGATTGTGACTATAACATTACTAAACTGATCTGACCTATAACACTGATTGACTATAACATTACTAAACTGATCTGACCTATAACACTGATTGACTATAACATTACTAAACTGATCTGACCTGTAACACTGATTGACTATAACATTACTAAACTGATCTGACCTATAACACTGATTGACTATAACATTACTAAACTGATCTGACCTATAACACTGATTGACTATAACATTACTAAACTGATCTGACCTATAACACTGATTGACTATAACATTACTAAACTGATCTGACCTATAACACTGATTGACTATAACATTACTAAACTGATCTGACCTATAACACTGATTGACTATAACATTACTAAACTGATCTGACCTATAACACTGATTGACGATAACATTACTAAACTGATCTGACCTATAACACTGATTGGCTATAACATTACTACTGATCTGACCTATAACACTGATTGTCTATAACATTACTAAACTGATATAACCCATAACACTGATTGTGACTATGACATTACTAAACTGATCTGACCTATAACACTGATTGACTATAACATTACTAACCACACCTGACCTATAACACTGATTGACTATAACATTACTAACCACACCTGACCTATAACACTGATTGACTATAAAATTACTAACCTGATCTGACCTATAACACTGATTGACGATAACATTACAAAACTGATCTGACCTATAACACTGATTTACTATAACATTACTCAACTGATCTGACCTATAACACTGATTGTGACTATAACATTACTAACACTGATAACACTGATTGACTATAACATTACTAAACTGATCTGACCTATAACACTGATTGACTATAACATTACTAACCACATCTGACCTATAACATTACTAAACTGATCTGACCTATAACACTGATTGACTATAACATTGCTAACCACATCTGACCTATAACACTGATTGACTATAACATTACTAAACTGATCTGACCTATAACACTGATTGACTATAACATTACTAAACTGATCTGACCTATAACACTGATTGACGATAACATTACTAAACTGATCTGATCTATAACACTGATTGACTATAACATTACTAAACATTTCTGACCTATAACACTGATTGACTATAACATTACTAAACTGATCTAACCTATAACACTGACTGTCACTATAACATTACTAAACTGATCTGACCTATAACACTGATTGACGATAACATTACTAAACTGATCTGACCTATAACACTGATTGACTATAACATTACTAAACTGATCTGACCTATAACACTGATTGACTATAACATTACTAAACTGATCTGACCTATAACACTGATTGACGATAACATTACTAAACTGATCTAACCTATAACACTGATTGTGACTATAACATTACTAAACTGATCTAACCTATAACACTGATTGTGACTATAACATTACTCAACTGATCTGACCTATAACACTGATTGACTATAACATTACTAAACTGATCTAACCTATAACACTGATTGTGACTATAACATTACTAAACTGATCTGACCTATAACACTGATTGTGACTATAACAGTACTAAACTGATCTGACCTATAACACTGATTGTGACTATAACATTACTCAACTGATCTGACCTATAACACTGATTGTGACTATAACATTACTAAACTGATCTGACCTATAACACTGATTGACTATAACATTACTAACCACATCTGACCTATAACATTACTAAACTGATCTGACCTATAACACTGATTGGCTATAACATTACTACTGATCTGACCTATAACACTGATTGTCTATAACATTACTAAACTGATATAACCCATAACACTGATTGTGATTATAACATTACTAAACTCATCTTACATATAACACTGATTGACTATAACATTACTAACCACATCTGACCTATAACACTGATTGACTATAACATTACAAAACTGATCTGACCTATAACACTGATTGACGATAACATTACTAAACTGATCTGACCTATAACACTGATTGTGACTATAACATTAGGAAACTGATCTGACCTATAACACTGATTGACTATAACATTACTAAACTGATCTAAACTATAACACTGATATTGACAATAACATTACTAAACTGATCTGACCTATAACACTGATTGACTATAACATTACTAAACTGATCTGACCTATAACACTGATTGACTATAACATTACTAAACTGATCTGACCTATAACACTGATTGACTATAACATTACTAAACTGATCTGACCTATAACACTGATTGACTATAACATTACTAAACTGATCTGACCTATAACACTGATTGACTATAACATTACTAAACTGATCTGACCTATAACACTGATTGTGATTATAACATTACTAAACTGATCTGACCTATAACACTGACTGTCACTATAACATTACTAAACTCATATGACCTATAACACTGATTGACTATAACATTACTAACCTGATCTGACCTATAACACTGATTGTGATTATAACATTACTAAACTGATCTGACCTATAACACTGACTGTCACTATAACATTACTAAACTCATATGACCTATAACATTGATTGACTATAACATTACTAACCACACCTGACCTATAACACTGATTGACTATAACATTACTAACCTGATCTGACCTATAACACTGATTGACTATAACATTACTAAACTGATCTGACCTATAACACTGATTGACGATAACATTACTAAACTGATCTGACCTATAACACTGATTGACTATAACATTACTAAACTCATCTGACCAATAACATTACTAAACTGATCTGACCTATAAGACTGATTGACTATAACATTACTAAACTGATCTGACCTATAACACTGATTGACTATAACATTACTAAACTGATCTGACCTATAACACTGATTGTGACTATGACATTACTAAACTGATCTGATCTATAACACTGATTGACGATAACATTACTAAACTGGTCTGACCTATAACACTGATTGTGACTATGACATTACTAAACTGTTCTGACCTATAACACTGATTGTGACTATAACATTACTAAACTGATCTGATCTATAACACTGACTGTGACTATGACATTACTAAACTGATCTGACCTATAACACTGATTGACTATAACATTACTAAACTGATCTAAACTATAACACTGATTGTGACTATAACATTACTAAACTGATCTGACCTATAACACTGATTGACTATAACATTACTAAACTGATCTGACCTATAACACTGATTGTGACTATAACATTACTAACCACATCTGACCTATAACACTGATTGACTATGACATTACTAAACTGATCTGACCTATAACACTGATTGACTATAACATTACTAAACTGATCTGACCTATAACACTGATTGTGACTATAACATTACTAAACAGATCTGACCTATAACACTGATTGTCTATAACATTACTACTGATCTGACCTATAACACTGACTGTCACTATAACATTACTAAACTGATCTGACCTATAACACTGATTGTGACTATAACATTACTAACCACATCTGACCTATAACATTACTAAACAGATCTGACCTATAACACTGATTGTCTATAACATTACTACTGATCTGACCTATAACATTACTAAAATGATCTGACCTATAAGACTGATTGACTATAACATTACTAAACTGATCTGACCTATATCACTGATTGACGATAACATTACTAAACTGATCTGACCTATAACACTGATTGTGACTATGACATTACTAAACTGATCTGACCTATAACACTGATTGACTATAACATTACTAAACTGATCTGACCTATAACACTGATTGTGACTATAACATTACTAAACTGATCTGACCTATAACACTGATTGTGATTATAACATTACTAAACTGATCTGACCTATAACACTGATTGACTATAACATTACTAAACTGATCTGACCTATAACACTGATTGACTATAACATTACTAAACTGATCTGACCTATAACACTGATTGTGACTATAACATTACTAAACTGATCTGACCTATAACACTGATTGACTATAACATTACTAACCACATCTGACCTATAACACTGATTGACTATAACATTACTAAACTGATCTGACCTATAACACTGATTGACTATAACATTACTAAACTGATCTGACCTATAACACTGATTGTGACTATAACATTACTAAACTGATCTGACCTATAACACTGATTGTGACTATAACATTACTAAACTGATCTGACCTATAACACTGATTGACTATAACATTACTAAACTGATCTGACCTATAACACTGATTGACTATAACATTACTAAACTGATCTGACCTATAACACTGATTGTGACTATGACATTACTAAACTGATCTGACCTATAACACTGATTGACTATAACATTACTAACCACATCTGACCTATAACACTGATTGTGACCATAACATTACTAAACTCATCTTACATATGACACTGATTGACTATAACATTACTAAACATCTGACCTATAACACTGATTGACTATAACATTATAAAACTGATCTGACCTATAACACTGATTGTGATAACATTACTAAACTGATCTGACCCATAACACTGATTGACTATACCATTACTAACCACATCTGACCTATAACACTGAGTGACTATACCATTACTAACCACATCTGACCTATAACACTGATTGTGACTATAACATTACTAAACTGATCTGACCCATAACACTGATTGACTATACCATTACTAACCACATCTGACCTATAACACTGATTGACGATAACATTACTAAACTGATCTGACCCATAACACTGATTGACTATACCATTACTAACCACATCTGACCTATAACACTGATTGTGACTATGACATTACTAAACTGATCTGACCTATAACACTGATTGACTATAACATTACTAAACTGATCTAAACTATAACAGTGATTGTGACTATGACATTACTAAACTGATCTGACCTATAACACTGATTGACTATAACATTACTAAACTGATCTGACCTATAACACTGATTGTGACTATGACATTACTAAACTGATCTGACCTATAACACTGATTGACTATAACATTACTAAACTGGTCTGACCTATAACACTGATTGACTATAACATTACTAAACTTATCTGACCTATAACACTGAATTTTACTATAACATTACTAAACTGATCTGACCTATAACACTGAATGTGACTATAACATTACTAAACTGATCTGAACTATAACACTGATTGACTATAACATTACTAAACTTATCTGACCTATAACACTGATTGACTATAACATTACTAAACTGATCTGACCTATAACACTGATTGTGACTATAACATTACTAAACTGATCTGACCTATATTACTGATTGACGATAACATTACTAAACTGATCTAACCTATAACACTGATTGTGACTATGACATTACTAAACTGATCTGATCTATAACACTGATTGTGACTATAACATTACTAAACTGATCTGACCTATAACACTGATTGTGATTATAACATTACTAAACTGATCTGACCTATAACACTGACTGTCACTATAACATTACTAAACTCATATGACCTATAACACTGATTGACTATAACATTTCTAATAACCTGACCTATAACACGAAACTGATCTTACTTATAACACTGATTAACTATAACATTACTACTGATCTGACCTATAACACTGATTGTCTATAACATTACTAAACTGATCTGACCTATAACACTGATTGTGACTATAACATTGCTAACCACATCTGACCTATAACACTGATTGACTATAACATTACTAAACTGATCTAAACTATAACACTGATTGACTATAACATTACTAAACATTTCTGACCTATAACACTGATTGTGATTATAACATTACAAAACTGATCTGACCTATAACACTGACTGACTATAACATTACTAACCTGATCTGACCTATATCACTGATTGACGATAACATTACTAAACTGATCTGACCTATAACACTGATTGTGACTATAACATTACTAAACTGATCTGATCTATACCACTGATTGACTATAACATTACTAAACTGTTCTGACCTACAACACTGATTGTGACTATGACATTACTAAACTGATCTGACCTATAACACTGATTGACTATAACATTACTAAACTGAACTGACCTATAACACTGATTGACTATAACATTACTAAACTGAACTGGCCTATAACACTGATTGTGACTATAACATTACTAAACTGTTCTGACCTACAACACTGATTGTGACTATGACATTACTAAACTGATCTGACCTATAACACTGATTGACTATAACATTACTAAACTGATCTGACCTATAACGCTGATTGACTATAACATTACTAAAACTGACCTATAACACTGATTGACTATAACATTACTAAACTGATCTGACCTATAACACTGATTGACTATGACATTACTAAACTGATCTGACCTATAACACTGATTGACTATAACATTACTAAACATCTGACCTATAACACTGATTGACTATAACATTACTAAACTGATCTGACCTATAACACTGATTGACCATAACATTACTAAACTGATCTGACCTATAACACTGATTGTGACTATAACATTAGGAAACTGATCTGACCTATAACACTGATTTACTATAACATTACTAAACTGATCTGACATATAACACTGATTTTGACTATAATATTACTAACACTGATAACACTGATTGACTATAACATTACTAAACTGATCTGACCTATAACACTGATTGACTATAACATTACTAACCACATCTGACCTATAACATTACTAAACTGATCTGACCTATAACACTGATTGGCTATAACATTACTACTGATCTGACCTATAACACTGATTGTCTATAACATTACTAAACTGATATAACCCATAACACTGATTGTGATTATAACATTACTAAACTCATCTTACATATAACACTGATTGACTATAACATTACTAACCACATCTGACCTATAACACTGATTGACTATAACATTACTAACCACATCTGACCTATAACACTGATTGACTATAACATTACAAAACTGATCTGACCTATAACACTGATTGACTATAACATTACTAAACTGATCTGACCTATAACACTGATTGACTATAACATTACTAAACTGATCTAACCTATAACACTGATTGTGACTATGACATTACTAAACTGATCTGACCTATAACACTGATTGACTATAACATTACTAAACTGATCTGACCTATAACACTGATTGACTATAACATTACTAAACTGATCTGACCTATAACACTGATTGACTATAACATTACTAAACTGATCTGACCTATAACACTGATTGTGACTATAACATTACTAAACTGATCTGACCTATAACACTGATTGACGATAACATTACTAAACTGATCTGACCTATAACACTGATTGACTATAACATTACTAAACTGATCTGACCTATAACACTGATTGACTATAACATTACTAACCACATCTGACCTATAACACTGATTGACTATAACATTACTAAATTGATCTGACCTATAACACTGATTGGCTATAACATTACTAAACATTTCTGACCTATAACACTGATTGACTATGACATTACTAAACTGATCTGACCTATAACACTGATTGACTATAACATTACTAAACATTTCTGACCTATAACACTGATTGACTATAACATTACTAAACTGATCTGACCTATAACACTGATTGACTATAACATTACTAAACTGATCTGACCTATATTACTGATTGACAATAACATTACTAAACTGATCTAACCTATAACACTGATTGTGATTATAACATTACTAAACTGATCTGACCTATAACACTGATTGACGATAACATTACTAAACTGATCTGACCTATAACACTGATTGTGATTATAACATTACTAAACTCATCTGACCTATAACACTGATTGACTATAACATTACTAAACTTATCTGACCTATAACACTGATTGACTATAACATTACTAAACTGATCTGACCTATAACACTGATTGACTATAACATTACTAAACTGATCTGACCTATAACACTGATTGACGATAACATTACTAAACTTATCTGACCTATAACACAGATTGACTATAACATTACTAAACTGATCTGACCTATAACACTGATTGACGATAACATTACTAAACTGATCTGACCTATCGAACTGATTGACTATAACATTACTAAACTGATCTGACCTATAACACTGATTGACTATAACATTACTAAACATTTCTGACCTATAACACTGATTTACTATAACATTACTAAACTGATCTGACCTATAACACTGAATGTCACTGTAACATTACTAAACTGATCTGACCTATATTACTGATTGACGATAACATTACTAAACTGATCTCACCTATAACACTGATTGTGATTATAACATTACTAAACTGATCTGACCTATAACACTGACTGTCACTATAACATTACTAAACTCATATGACCTATAACATTGATTGACTTTTACATTACTAACCACACCTGACCTATAACACTGATTGACTATAACATTACTAAACTGATCTGACCTATAACACTGATTGACTATACCATTACTAACCACATCTGACCTATAACACTGATTGACTATAACATTACTAAACTGATCTGACCTATAACACTGATTGACTATAACATTACTAAACTCATCTGACCAATAACATTACTAAACTGACCTATAAGACTGATTGACTATAACATTACTAAACTGATCTGACCTATAACACTGATTGACTATAACATTACTAAACAGATCTGACCTATAACACTGATTGTGATTATAACATTACTAAACTGATCTGACCTATAACACTGACTGTCACTATAACATTACTAAACTCATATGACCTATAACATTGATTGACTATAACATTACTAACCACACCTGACCTATAACATTACTAAACTGATCTGACCTATAACACTGATTGACTATAACATTACTAAACTGATCTGACCTATAACACTGATTGTCTATAACATTACTAAACTGATCTGACCTATAACACTGATTGTGACTATAACATTGCTAACCACATCTGACCTATAACACTGATTGACTATAACATTACTAAACTGATCTAAACTATAACACTGATTGACTATAACATTACTAAACATTTCTGACCTATAACACTGATTGTGATTATAACATTACAAAACTGATCTGACCTATAACACTGACTGTCACTATAACATTACTAAACTCATATGACCTATAACATTGATTGACTATAACATTACTAACCTGATCTGACCTATAACACTGATTGTGACTATAACATTACTAAACTGATCTGATCTATACCACTGATTGACTATAACATTACTAACCTGATCTGACCTATAACACTGATTGTGACTATAACATTACTAAACTGATCTGATCTATACCACTGATTGACTATAACATTACTAACCTGATCTGACCTATAACACTGATTGTGACTATGACATTACTAAACTGATCTGACCTATAACACTGATTGACTATAACATTACTAAACTGTTCTGACCTATAACACTGATTGTGACTATGACATTACTAAACTCATCTGACCTATAACACTGATTGACTATAACATTACTAAACTGATCTGACCTATAACACTGATTGACTATAACATTACTCAACTGATCTGACCTATAACACTGATTGTGATTATAACATTACTAAACTGATCTGACCTATAACACTGATTTTGACTATAACATTACTAACACTGATAACACTGATTGACTATAACATTACTAAACTGATCTGACCTATAACACTGATTGACTATAACATTACTAACCACATCTGACCTATAACATTACTAAACTGATCTGACCTATAACACTGATTGGCTATAACATTACTACTGATCTGACCTATAACACTGATTGACTATAACATTACTAAACTGATCTGACCTATAACACTGATTGACTATAACATTACTAAACTGATCTGACCTATAACACTGATTGTCTATAACATTACTAAACTGATCTGACCTATAACACTGATTGTGACTATAACATTGCTAACCACATCTGACCTATAACACTGATTGACTATAACATTACTAAACTGATCTAAACTATAACACTGATTGACTATAACATTACTAAACATTTCTGACCTATAACACTGATTGTGATTATAACATTACTAAACTGATCTGACCTATAACACTGACTGACTATAACATTACTAACCTGATCTGACCTATATCACTGATTGACGATAACATTACTAAACTGATCTGACCTATAACACTGATTGACGATAACATTACTAAACTGATCTGACCTATAACACTGATTGTGATTATAACATTACTAAACTCATCTGACCTATAACACTGATTGACTATAACATTACTAACCACACCTGACCTATAACACTGACTGACTATAACATTACTAACCTGATCTGACCTATAACACTGATTGTGACTATAACATTACTAAACTGATCTGATCTATACCACTGATTGACTATAACATTACTAACCTGATCTGACCTATAACACTGATTGTGACTATAACATTACTAAACTGATCTGATCTATACCACTGATTGACTATAACATTACTAACCTGATCTGACCTATAACACTGATTGTGACTATGACATTACTAAACTGATCTGATCTATACCACTGATTGACTATAACATTACTAAACTGTTCTGACCTACAACACTGATTGTGACTATGACATTACTAAACTGATCTGACCTATAACACTGATTGACTATAACATTACTAAACTGATCAGACCTATAACACTGATTGACTATGACATTACTAAACTGATCTGACCTATAACACTGATTTGACTATGACATTACTAAACTGATCTGACCTATAACACTGATTTTGACTATAACATTACTAAAACTGATAACACTGATTGACTATAACATTACTAAACTGATCTGACCTATAACACTGATTGATTATAACATTACTAAACATTGACCTATAACATTACTAAACTGATCTGACCTATAACACTGATTGGCTATAACATTACTACTGATCTGACCTATAACACTGATTGTCTATAACATTACTAAACTGATATAAGCCATAACACTGATTGTGATTATAACATTACTACTGATCTGACCTATAACACTGATTGTCTATAACATTACTAAACTGATCTGACCTATAACACTGATTGTGACTATAACATTGCTAACCACATCTGACCTATAACACTGATTGACTATAACATTACTAAACTGATCTGACCTATAACACTGATTGTCTCTAACATTACTAAACTGATCTGACCTATAACACTGATTGTGACTATAACATTACTAACCTGATCTGACCTATAACACTGATTGACTATAACATTACTAAACTGATCTGATCTATACCACTGATTGACTATAACATTACTAACCTGATCTGACCTATAACACTGATTGTGACTATGACATTACTAAACTGATCTGATCTATACCACTGATTGACTATAACATTACTAAACTGTTCTGACCTACAACACTGATTGTGACTATGACATTACTAAACTGATCTGACCTATAACACTGATTGACTATAACATTACTAACCACATCTGACCTATAACATTACTAAACTGATCTGACCTATAACACTGATTGGCTATAACATTACTAAACTGATCTGACCTATAACACTGATTGACGATAACATTACTAAACTGAACTGATTGACTATAACATTACTAAACTGTTCTGACCTACAACACTGATTGTGACTATAACATTACTAAACTGATCTGACCTATAACGCTGATTGACTATAACATTACTAAACTGATCTGACCTATAACACTGATTGACTATAAAATTACTCACCTGATCTGACCTATAACACTGATTGACGATAACATTACAAAACTGATCTGACCTATAACACTGATTTACTATAACATTACAAAACTGATCTGACCTATAACACTGATTTACTATAACATTACTAAACTGATCTGACATATAACACTGATTTTGACTATAACATTACTAACACTGATAACACTGATTGACTATGACATTACTAAACTGATCTGACCTATAACACTGATTGACTATAACATTACTAACCACATCTGACCTATAACATTACTAAACTGATCTGACCTATAACACTGATTGGCTATAACATTACTACTGATCTGACCTATAACACTGATTGTCTATAACATTACTAAACTGATATAACCCATAACACTGATTGTGATTATAACATTACTAAACTCATCTTACATATAACACTGATTGACTATAACATTACTAACCACATCTGACCTATAACACTGATTGACTATAACATTACAAAACTGATCTGACCTATAACACTGATTGACGATAACATTACTAAACTGATCTGACCTATAACACTGATTGTGACTATAACATTAGGAAACTGATCTGACCTATAACACTGATTGACTATAACATTACTAAACTGATCTAAACTATAACACTGATTGTGACTATGACATTACTAAACTGATCTGATCTATAACACTGATTGACTATAACATTACTAAACTGATCTGACCTATAACACTGTTTGACTATAACATTACTAAACTGATCTGACCTATAACACTGTTTGACTATAACATTACTAAACTGATCTGACCTATAACACAGATTGTGATTATAACATTACTAAACTGATCTGACCTATAACACTGATTGACTATAACATTACTAAACTGATCTGACCTATAACACTGATTGACTATAACATTACTAAACTTATCTGACCTATAACACTGATTGACTATAACATTACTAAACTGATCTGACCTATAACACTGATTGACTATAACATTACTAAACTGATCTGACCTATAACACTGATTGACTATAACATTACTAAACATTTCTGACCTATAACACTGATTGACTATAACATTACTCAACTGATCTGACCTATAACACTGATTGACTATAACATTACTAAACTGATCTGACCTATATTACTGATTGACGATAACATTACTAAACTGATCTAACCTATAACACTGATTGTGATTATAACATTACTAAACTGATCTGACCTATAACACTGATTGACGATAACATTACTAAACTGATCTGACCTATAACACTGATTGTGATTATAACATTACTAAACTGATCTGACCTATAACACTGATTGACTATAACATTACTAAACTGATCTAACCTATAACACTGATTGTGATTATAACATTACTAAACTGATCTGACCTATAACACTGATTGTGACTATAACATTACTAAACCACATCTGACCTATAACACTGATTGACTATAACATTACTAAACTTATCTGACCTATAACACAGATTGACTATAACATTACTAAACTGATCTGACCTATATTACTGATTGACGATAACATTACAAAACTGATCTGACCTATAACACTGATTGACGATAACATTACTAAACTTATCTGACCTATAACACAGATTGACTATAACATTACTAAACTGATCTGACCTATAACACTGATTGACTATAACATTACTAAACTGATCTGACCTATCAAACTGATTGACTATAACATTACTAAACTGATCTGACCTATAACACTGATTGACTATAACATTACTAAACTGATCTGACCTATAACACTGAATGTCACTGTAACATTACTAAACTGATCTGACCTATAACACTGATTGACTATAACATTACTAAACTGATCTGACCTATAACACTGATTGACTATAACATTACTAAACTGATCTGACCTATAACACTGATTGTGATTATAACATTACTAAACTGATCTGACCTATAACACTGACTGTCACTATAACATTACTAAACTCATATGACCTATAACATTGATTGACTATAACATTACTAACCACACCTGACCTATAACACTGATTGACTATAAAATTACTAACCTGATCTGACCTATAACACTGATTGACGATAACATTACTAAACTGATCTGACCTATAACACTGATTGACTATAACATTACTAAACTGATCTGACCTATAACACTGATTGACTATAACATTACTAAACTGATCTGACCTATAACACTGATTGACGATAACATTACTAAACTGATCTGACCTATAACACTGATTGTGACTATGACATTACTAAACTGATCTGACCTATAACACTGATTGACGATAACATTACTAAACTGATCTGACCAATAACACTGATTGTGACTATGACATTACTAAACTGATCTGACCTATAACACTGATTGACTATAACATTGCTAAACTGAACTGACCTATAACACTGATTGTGACTATAACATTACTAACCACATCTGACCTATAACACTGATTGACTATAACATTACTAAACTGATCTGACCTATAACACTGATTGTGACTATAACATTACTAAACTGATCTGACCTATGACACTGATTGTGACTATAACATTACTAACCACATCTGACCTATAACATTACTAAACAGATCTGACCTATAACACTGATTGTCTATAACATTACTACTGATCTGACCTATAACACTGACTGTCACTATAACATTACTAAACTCATATGACCTATAACACTGATTGTGACTATAACATTACTAACCACATCTGACCTATAACATTACTAAACTGATCTGAGCTATAACACTGATTGACTATAACATTACTAAACTCATCTGACCAATAACATTACTAAACTGTTCTGACCTACAACACTGATTGTGACTATGACATTACTAAACTGATCTGACCTATAACACTGATTGTGACTATAACATTACTAACCTGATCTGACCTATAACACTGATTGACTATGACATTACTAACCACATCTGACCTATAACACTGATTGACTATAACATTACTAAACTGACTGACCTATAACACTGATTGTGACTATAACATTACTAAACTGATCTGACCTATAACACTGATTGTGACTATAACATTACTAAACTGATCTGACCTATAACACTGATTGACTATAACATTACTAACCACATCTGACCTATAACACTGATTGACTATAACATTACTAATCTTATCTGACCTATAACACTGATTGTGACTATGACATTACTAAACTGATCTGACCTATAACACTGATTGACTATAACATTACTAAACTGATCTGACCTATAACACTGATTGTGATTATAACATTACTAAACTGATCTGACCTATAACACTGATTGACTATACCATTACTAACCACATCTGACCTATAACACTGATTTGACTATAACATTACTAAACTGATCTGACCCATAACACTGATTATACACTGACCTATAACACTGATTGTGACTATGACATTACTAAACTGATCTGACCTATAACACTGATTGACTATAACATTACTACTGATCTGACCTATAACACTGATTGTGACTATAACATTGCTAACCACATCTGACCTATAACACTGATTGACTATAACATTACTAAACTGATCTAAACTATAACAGTGATTGTGACTATGACATTACTAAACTGATCTGACCTATAACACTGATTGACTATAACATTACTAAACTGATCTGACCTATAACACTGATTGTGACTATAACATTACTAAACTGATCTGACCTATAACACTGATTGTGACTATAACATTAGGAAACTGATCTGACCTATAACACTGATTGTGATTATAACATTACTAAACTGATCTAACATATAACACTGATTTACTATAACATTACTAAACTGATCTGACCTATAACACTGATTGACTATAACATTACTAAACTCATCTGACCAATAACATTACTAAACTGATCTGACCTATAAGACTGATTGACTATAACATTACTAAACTGATCTGACCTATATCACTGATTGACGATAACATTACTAAACTGATCTGACCTATAACACTGATTGACTATAACATTACTAAACTGTTCTGACCTATAACACTGATTGTGACTATAACATTACTAAACTGTTCTGACCTATAACACTGATTGTGACTATAACATTACTAAACTGTTCTGACCTATAACACTGATTGTGACTATAACATTACTAAACTGTTCTGACCTATAACACTGATTGACTATAACATTACTAAACATCTGACCTATAACACTGATTGATAACATTACTAATCTTATCTGACCTATAACACTGATTGTGACTATAACATTACTAAACTGATCTGACCTATAACACTGATTGACTATAACATTACTAAACTGATATAACCCATAACACTGATTGTGATTATAACATTACTAAACTGATCTGACCCATAACACTGATTGACTATACATTACTAACCACATCTGACCTATAACACTGATTGTGACTATAACATTACTAAACTGATCTGACCTATAACACTGATTGACTACCATTACTAACATCTGACCTATAACACTGATTGACGATAACATTACTAAACTGATCTATAACACTGATTGACTATACCATTACTACTGATCTGACCTATAACACTGATTGTGACTATAACATTGCTAACCACATCTGACCTATAACACTGATTGACTATAACATTACTAAACTGATCTAAACTATAACAGTGATTGTGACTATGACATTACTAAACTGATCTGACCTATAACACTGATTGACTATAACATTACTAAACTGATCTGACCTATAACACTGATTGTGACTATAACATTACTAAACTGATCTGACCTATAACACTGATTGACTATAACATTACTAAACATTTCTGACCTATAACACTGATTTACTATAACATTACTAAACTGATCTGACCTATAACACTGAATGTCACTATAACATTACTAAACTGATCTGACCTATAACACTGATTGACTATAACATTACTAACCTGATCTGACCTATAACACTGATTGTGATTATAACATTACTAAACTGATCTGACCTATAACACTGATTGTGATTATAACATTACTAAACTGATCTGACCTATAACACTGATTGACGATAACATTACTAAACTGATCTGATCTATAACACTGATTGTGATTATAACATTACTAAACTGATCTGACCTATAACACTGACTGTCACTATAACATTACTAAACTCATATGACCTATAACACTGATTGACTATAACATTACTAAACTGATCTGACCTATAACACTGATTGACTATAACATTACTAAACTGATCTGACCTAAAACACTGATTGTGACTATAACATTACTAACCACATCTGACCTATAACACTGATTGACTATGACATTACTACTGATCTGACCTATAACACTGACTGTCACTATAACATTACTAAACTGATCTGACCTATAACACTGATTGACTATAACATTACTAAACTCATATGACCTATAACACTGATTGTGACTATAACATTACTAACCACATCTGACCTATAACATTACTAAAATGATCTGACCTATAAGACTGATTGACTATAACATTACTAATCTTATCTGACCTATAACACTGATTGTGACTATGACATTACTAAACTGATCTGACCTATAACACTGATTGACTATAACATTACTACTGATCTGACCAATAACACTGATTGTGACTATGACATTACTAAACTGATCTGACCTATAACACTGATTGACTATAACATTGCTAAACTGAACTGACCTATAACACTGATTGTGACTATGACATTACTAAACTGATCTGACCTATAACACTGATTGTGATTATAACATTACTAAACTGATCTGACCTATAACACTGATTTTGACTATAACATTATAACATTACTGATTGACTATAACATTACTAAACTGATCTGACCTATAACACTGATTGACTATAACATTACTAAACTGATCTGACCTATAACACTGATTGACTATAACATTACTAAACTGATCTGACCTATAACACTGATTGACTATAACATTACTAACCACATCTGACCTATAACACTGATTGACTATAACATTACTAACCACATCTGACCTATAACACTGATTGACTATAACATTACTAACCACATCTGACCTATAACATTACTAAACTGATCTGACCTATAACACTGATTGACTATAACATTACTAACCACATCTGACCTATAACATTACTACTGATCTGACCTATAACACTGATTGTCTATAACATTACTAAACTGATATAACCCATAAACTGATTTGATTATAACATTACTAACCACATCTGACCTATAACACTGATTGACTATAACATTATAAAACTGATCTGACCTATAACACTGATTGACTATAACATTACTAAACTGATCTGACGTATAACACTGATTGTGACTATAACATTACTAAACTGATCTGACCTATAACACTGATTGACTATAACATTACTAAACTGATCTGACCTATAACACTGATTGACTATAACATTACTAAACTGATCTGACCTATAACACTGATTGACTATAACATTACTAAACTGATCTGACCTATAACATTACTAAACTGATCTGACCTATAACACTGATTGACTATAACATTACTAAACTGATCTGACCTATAACACTGATTGACTATAACATTACTAAACTGATCTGACCTATAACACTGATTGACTATAACATTACTAAACTGATCTGACCTATAACACTGATTGACTATAACATTACTAACCACATCTGACCTATAACATTACTAAACTGATCTGACCTATAACACTGATTGACTATAACATTACTAACCACATCTGACCTATAACATTACTAAACTGATCTGACCTATAACACTGATTGACTATAACATTACTAAACTGATCTGACCTATAACACTGATTGACTATAACATTACTAAACTGATCTGACCTATAACACTGATTGTGATTATAACATTACTAAACTGATCTGACCTATAACACTGATTGACTATAACATTACTAAACTGATCTGACCTATAACACTGATTGACTATAACATTACTAAACTGATCTGACCTATAACACTGATTGACTATAACATTACTAAACTGATCTGACCTATAACACTGATTGTGACTATAACATTACTAAACTGATCTGACCTACAACACTGATTGACTATAACATTACTAAACTGATCTGACCTATAACACTGATTGACTATAACATTACTAAACTGATCTGACCTATAACACTGATTGACTATAACATTACTAAACTGATCTGACCTATAACACTGATTGACTATAACATTACTAAACTGATCTGACCTATAACACTGATTGACTATAACATTACTAAACTGATCTGACCTATAACACTGAATGTCACTGTAACATTACTAAACTGATCTGACCTATAACACTGATTGACTATAACATTACTAAACTGATCTGACCTATATTACTGATTGACGATAACATTACTAAACTGATCTAACCTATAACACTGATTGTGATTATAACATTACTAAACTGATCTGACCTATAACACTGACTGTCACTATAACATTACTAAACTCATATGACCTATAACACTGATTGACTATAACATTACTAACCTGATCTGACCTATAACACTGATTGACTATAACATTACTAAACTGATCTGACCTATAACACTGATTGACTATAACATTACTAAACTGATCTGACCTATAACACTGATTGACGATAACATTACTAAACTGATCTGACCTATAACACTGATTGACTATAACATTACTAAACTGATCTGACCAATAACATTACTAACCTGATCTGACCTATAACACTGATTGACTATAACATTACTAAACTGATCTGACCTATAACACTGATTGACGATAACATTACTAAACTGATCTGACCTATAACACTGATTGTGACTATGACATTACTAAACTGATCTGACCTATAACACTGATTGACGATAACATTACTAAACTGATCTGACCAATAACACTGATTGTGACTATGACATTACTAAACTGATCTGACCTATAACACTGATTGACTATAACATTGCTAAACTGAACTGACCTATAACACTGATTGTGACTATAACATTACTAACCACATCTGACCTATAACACTGATTGACTATGACATTACTAAACTGATCTGACCTATAACACTGATTGTGACTATAACATTACTAAACTGATCTGACCTAAAACACTGATTGTGACTATAACAATTAACCACATCTGACCTATAACATTACTAAACAGATCTGACCTATAACACTGATTGTCTATAACATTACTACTGATCTGACCTATAACACTGACTGTCACTATAACATTACTAAACTCATGTGACCTATAACACTGATTGTGACTATAACATTACTAAACATCTGACCTATAACATTACTAAACTGATCTGAGCTATAACACTGATTGACTATAACATTACTAAACTCATCTGACCAATAACATTACTAAAACTGACCTATAAGACTGATTGACTATAACATTACTAAACTGATCTGACCTATATCACTGATTGACTATAACATTACTAATCTTATCTGACCTATAACACTGATTGTGACTATAACATTACTAAACTGATCTGACCTATAACACTGATTGACTATAACATTACTAAACTGATCTGACCTATAACACTGATTGTGACTATAACATTACTAAACTGATCTGACCTATAACACTGATTGTGACTATAACATTACTAAACTGATCTGACCTATAACACTGATTGACTATAACATTACTAACCACATCTGACCTATAACACTGATTGACTATAACATTACTAAACTGATCTGACCTATAACACTGATTGTGACTATGACATTACTAAACTGATCTGACCTATAACACTGATTGACTATAACATTACTAAACTGATCTGACCTATAACACTGATTGTGATTATAACATTACTAAACTCATCTTACATATGACACTGATTGACTATAACATTACTAAACTGATCTGACCTATAACACTGATTGACTATAACATTATAAAACTGATCTGACCTATAACACTGATTGACGATAACATTACTAAAATGATCTGACCTATAAGACTGATTGACTATAACATTACTAATCTTATCTGACCTATAACACTGATTGTGACTATGACATTACTAAACTGATCTGACCTATAACACTGATTGACTATAACATTACTACTGATCTGACCTATAACACTGATTGTGACTATAACATTGCTAACCACATCTGACCTATAACACTGATTGACTATAACATTACTAAACTGATCTAAACTATAACAGTGATTGTGACTATGACATTACTAAACTGATCTGACCTATAACACTGATTGACTATAACATTACTAAACTGATCTAACCTATAACACTGATTGTGACTATGACATTACTAAACTGATCTGATCTATAACACTGATTGTGATTATAACATTACTAAACTGATCTGACCTATAACACTGATTGACGATAACATTACTAAACTGATCTCATCTATAACACTGACTGTCACTATAACATTACTAAACTCATATGACCTATAACATTGATTTACTTTTACATTACTAACCACACCTGACCTATAACACTGATTGACGATAACATTACTAAACTGATCTGACCTATAACACTGATTGTGACTATAACATTACTAACCACATCTGACCTATAACATTACTAAACAGATCTGACCTATAACACTGATTGTCTATAACATTACTACTGATCTGACCTATAACACTGATTCACTATAACATTACTAAACTCATCTGACCTATAACACTGATTGTGACTATAACATTACTAACCACATCTGACCTATAACATTACTAAACTGATCTGAGCTATAACACTGATTGACTATAACATTACTAAACTCATCTGACCAATAACATTACTAAACTGTTCTGACCTACAACACTGATTGTGACTATGACATTACTAAACTGATCTGACCTATAACACTGATTGACTATAACATTACTAAACTGATCTAAACTATAACAGTGATTGTGACTATGACATTACTAAACTGATCTGACCTATAACACTGATTGACTATAACATTACTAAACTGATCTGACCTATAACACTGATTGTGACTATAACATTACTAAACTGATCTGACCTATAACACTGATTGACTATAACATTACTAACCACACCTGACCTATAACACTGACTGACTATAACATTACTAACCTGATCTGACCTATAACACTGATTGTGATTATAACATTACTAAACTCATATGACCTATAACATTGATTGACTATAACATTACTAACCACACCTGACCTATAACACTGACTGACTATAACATTACTAACCTGATCTGACCTATAACACTGATTGTGACTATAACATTACTAACCTGATCTGACCTATAACACTGATTGTGACTATAACATTACTAAACTGATCTGATCTATACCACTGATTGACTATAACATTACTAACCTGATCTGACCTATAACACTGATTGACTATAACATTACTAAACTGATCTGACCTATCGAACTCATTGACTATAACATTACTAAACTGATCTGACCTATAACACTGATTTACTATAACATTACTAAACTGATCTGACCTATAACACTGAATGTCACTGTAACATTACTAAACTGATCTGACCTATAACACTGATTGACTATAACATTACTAAACTGATCTGACCTATAACACTGATTGATGATAACATTACTAAACTGATCTCATCTATAACACTGATTGTGATTATAACATTACTAAACTGATCTGACCTATAACACTGACTGTCACTATAACATTACTAAACTCATATGACCTATAACATTGATTGACTTTTACATTACTAACCACACCTGACCTATAACACTGATTGACTATAACATTACTAAACTCATATGACCTATAACACTGATTGACTATAACATTACTAACCTGATCTGACCTATAACACTGATTGACGATAACATTACTAAACTGATCTGACCTATAACACTGATTGACTATAACATTACTAAACTCATCTGACCAATAACATTACTAAACTGATCTGACCTATAAGACTGATTGACTATAACATTACTAAACTGATCTGACCTATAACACTGATTGACGATAACATTACTAAACTGATCTGACCTATAACACTGATTGTGACTATGACATTACTAAACTGATCTGACCTATAACACTGATTGACTATAACATTACTAAACTGATCTGACCTATAACACTGATTGTGACTATAACATTACTAAACTGATCTGACCTATAACACTGATTGACTATAACATTACTAAACTGATCTGACCTATAACACTGATTGTGACTATAACATTACTAACCACATCTGACCTATAACACTGATTGACTATAACATTACTAAACTGATCTGACCTATAACACTGATTGACTATAACATTACTAAACTGATCTGACCTATAACACTGATTGTGACTATAACATTACTAACCACATCTGACCTATAACATTACTAAACAGATCTGACCTATAACACTGATTGTCTATAACATTACTACTGATCTGACCTATAACACTGACTGTCACTATAACATTACTAAACTGATCTGACCTATAACACTGATTGACTATAACATTACTAAACTCATATGACCTATAACACTGATTGTGACTATAACATTACTAACCACATCTGACCTATAACATTACTAAAATGATCTGACCTATAAGACTGATTGACTATAACATTACTAAACTGATCTGACCTATATCACTGATTGACGATAACATTACTAAACTGATCTGACCTATAACACTGATTGACTATAACATTACTAAACTGATCTGACCTATAACACTGATTGACTATAACATTACTAAACTGTTCTGACCTATAACACTGATTGTGACTATAACATTACTAAACTGTTCTGACCTATAACACTGATTGTGACTATAACATTACTAAACTGATCTGACCTATAACACTGATTGACTATAACATTACTAACCACATCTGACCTATAACACTGATTGACTATAACATTACTAAACTGATCTGACCTATAACACTGATTGTGACTATGACATTACTAAACTGATCTGACCTATAACACTGATTGACGATAACATTACTAAACTGATCTGACCTATAACACTGATTGTGACTATAACATTACTAAACTGTTCTGACCTATAACACTGATTGACTATAACATTACTAACCACATCTGACCTATAACACTGATTGACTATAACATTATAAAACTGATTGACCTATAAACTGATAACATTACTAAACTGTTCTGACCTATAACACTGATTGTGACTATAACATTACTAAACTGATCTGATCTATAACACTGACTGTGACTATGACATTACTAAACTGATCTGACCTATAACACTGATTGACTATAACATTACTAAACTGATCTAAACTATAACACTGATTGTGACTATAACATTGCTAACCACATCTGACCTATAACACTGATTGACTATAACATTACTAAACTGATCTAAACTATAACAGTGATTGTGACTATGACATTACTAAACTGATCTGACCTATAACACTGATTGACTATAACATTACTAAACTGATCTAAACTATAACAGTGATTGTGACTATGACATTACTAAACTGATCTGACCTATAACACTGATTGACTATAACATTACTAAACTGATCTGACCTATAACACTGATTGTGACTATGACATTACTAAACTGATCTGACCTATAACACTGATTGACTATAACATTATAAACATATGACCTATAACATTGATTGACTATAACATTTCTAACCACACCTGACCTATAACACTGATTGACTATAACATTACTAAACTGATCTGACCTATAACACTGATTGTGACTATAACATTACTAACCACATCTGACCTATAACATTACTAAACAGATCTGACCTATAACACTGATTGTCTATAACATTACTACTGATCTGACCTATAACACTGACTGTCACTATAACATTACTAAACTCATATGACCTATAACACTGATTGTGACTATAACATTACTAAAACTGACCTATAACATTACTAAACTGATCCTATAACACTGATTGACTATAACATTACTAAAACTGACCAATAACATTACTAAACTGTTCTGACCTATAACACTGATTGTGACTATGACATTACTAAACTGATCTGACCTATAACACTGATTGACTATAACATTACTAAACTGATCTGACCTATAACACTGATTGTGACTATAACATTACTAAACTGATCTGACCTATAACACTGATTGACTATAACATTACTAAACTGATCTGACCTATAACACTGATTGTGACTATAACATTACTCAACTGATCTGACCTATAACACTGATTGACTATAACATTACTAACCACATCTGACCTATAACACTGATTGACTATAACATTACTAAACTGATCTGACCTATAACACTGATTGTGACTATGACATTACTAAACTGATCTGACCTATAACACTGATTGACTATAACATTACTAACCACATCTGACCTATAACACTGATTGACTATAACATTACTAAACTGATCTGACCTATAACACTGATTGTGACTATAACATTACTAAACTGATCTGACCTATAACACTGATTGACGATAACATTACTAAACTGATCTGACCTATAACACTGATTGTGACTATAACATTACTAAACTGATCTGACCTATAACACTGATTGACTATAACATTACTAAACTGATCTGACCTATAACACTGATTTTGACTATAACATTACTAACACTGATAACACTGATTGACTATAACATTACTAAACTGATCTGACCTATAACACTGATTGACTATAACATTACTAAACTGATCTGACCTATAACACTGATTTGACTATGACATTACTAAACTGATCTGACCTATAACACTGATTGTGACTATAACATTACTAAACTGATCTGACCTATAACACTGATTTGACTATAATATTACTAACACTGATAACACTGATTGACTATAACATTACTAAACTGATCTGACCTATAACACTGATTGACGATAACATTACTAAACTGATCTGACCTATAACACTGATTGACTATAACATTACTAACCACATCTGACCTATAACACTGATTGACTATAACATTACTAAACATCTGACCTATAACATTACTAAACTGATCTGACCTATAACACTGATTGGCTATAACATTACTACTGATCTGACCTATAACACTGATTGTCTATAACATTACTAAACTGATATAACCTATAACACTGATTGTGATTATAACATTACTAACCACACCTGACCTATAACACTGATTGACTATAACATTACTAAACTGATCTGACCTATAACACTGATTGACTATAACATTACTAACCACATCTGACCTATAACACTGATTGACCATAACATTACTAAACTGATCTGACCTATAACACTGATTGTGACTATAACATTAGGAAACTGATCTGACCTATAACACTGATTTACTATAACATTACTAAACTGATCTGACCTATAACACTGATTGTGATTATAACATTACTAAACTGATCTGACCTATAACACTGATTGACTATAACATTACTAAACTGATCTAACCTATAACACTGATTGTGACTATGACATTACTAAACTCATCTGACCTGTAATATATCACTGATTGACAATAACATTACTAAACTGATTTGACCTATAACACTGATTGACTATAACATTATTCTGACCTATAACATTACTAAACTGATCTGACCTATAACACTGATTGACTATAACATTACTAACCACATCTGACCTATAACATTACTACTGATCTGACCTATAACACTGATTGTCTATAACATTACTAAACTGATATAACCTATAACACTGATTGTGATTATAACATTACTAACCACATCTGACCTATAACACTGATTGACTATAACATTATAAAACTGATCTGACCTATAACACTGATTGACTATAACATTACAAAACTGATCTGACCTATAACACTGATTGACTATAACATTACTCAACTGATCTGACCTATAACACTGATTGACTATAACATTACTAAACTGATCTGACCTATAACACTGATTGTGACTATGACATTACTAAACTGATCTGACCTATAACACTGATTGACTATAACATTACTAAACTGATCTGACCTATAACACTGATTGTGACTATAATATTACTAACACTGATAACACTGATTGACTATAACATTACTAAACTGATCTGACCTATAACACTGATTGACGATAACATTACTAAACTGATCTGACCTATAACACTGATTGACTATAACATTACTAAACACATCTGACCTATAACACTGATTGACTATAACATTACTAACCACATCTGACCTATAACATTACTAAACTGATCTGACCTATAACACTGATTGGCTATAACATTACTACTGATCTGACCTATAACACTGATTGTCACTATAACATTACTAAACTCATATGACCTATAACATTGATTTACTTTTACATTACTAACCACACCTGACCTATAACACTGATTGACTATAACATTACTAAACTGATCTGACCTATAACACTGATTGACTATACCATTACTAACCACATCTGACCTATAACACTGATTGACTATAACATTACTAAACTGATCTGACCTATAACACTGATTGTGACTATAACATTACTAAACTGATCTGACCTATAACACTGATTGACTATAACATTACTAAAGTGATCTGACCTATAACACTGATTGTGATTATAACATTACTAAACTGATCTGACCTATAACACTGATTGACTATAACATTACTAAACTGATCTGACCTATAACACTGATTGACTATAACATTACTAAACTGATCTGACCTATAACACTGATTGACGATAACATTACTAAACTGATCTGACCTATAACACTGATTGACTATAACATTACTAAACTGATCTGACCTATAACATTACTAAACTGATCTGACCTATAACACTGATTGACTATAACATTACTAACCACATCTGACCTATAACATTACTACTGATCTGACCTATAACACTGATTGTCTATAACATTACTAAACTGATATAACCCATAACACTGATTGTGATTATAACATTACTAACCACATCTGACCTATAACACTGATTGACTATAACATTATAAAACTGATCTGACCTATAACACTGATTGACTATAACATTACTAAACTGATCTGACCTATAACACTGATTGACTATAACATTACTAAACTAATCTGACCTATAACACTGATTGACTATAACATTACTAAACTGATCTGACCTATAACACTGATTGACTATAACATTACTAAACTGAACTGACCTATAACACTGATTGACTATACCATTACTAAACTCATCTGACCTATAACACTGATTGTGATTATAACATTACTAAACCGATCTGACCTATAACACTGATTGACTATAACATTACTAAACTGATCTGACCTATAACACTGATTGACGATAACATTATTAAACTGATCTGACCTATAACACTGATTGTGACTATGACATTACTAAACTGATCTGACCTACAACACTGATTTACTATAACATTACTAACCACATCTGACCTATAACACTGATTGTGATTATAACATTACTAAACTGATCTGACCTATAACACTGATTGACTATAACATTACTAAACTGATCTGACCTATAACACTGATTGACGATAACATTACTAAACTGATCTGACCAATAACACTGATTGACTATAACATTACTAACCACATCTGACCTATAACACTGATTGACTATAACATTACTAACCACATCTGATCTATAACATTACTAAACTGATCTGACCTATAACACTGCATGTCACTGTAACATTACTAAACTGATCTGACCTATAACACTGATTGACTATAACATTACTAAACTGATCTGACCTATAACACTGATTGTGACTATGACATTACTAAACTGATCTGACCTATAACGCTGATTGACTATAACATTACTAAACTGTTCTGACCTATAACACTGATTGACCATAACATTACTAAACTGATCTGACCTATAACACTGATTTTGACTATAATATTACTAACACTGATAACACTGATTGTGACTATGACATTACTAAACTGATCTGATCTATACCACTGATTGACTATAACATTACTAACCTGATCTGACCTATAACACTGATTGTGACTATGACATTACTAAACTGATCTGACCTATAACACTGATTGACTATAACATTACTAACCACATCTGACCTATAGCATTACTAAACTGATCTGACCTATAACACTGATTGGCTATAACATTACTACTGATCTGACCTATAACACTGATTGTCTATAACATTACTAAACTGATCTGACCTATAACACTGTTTGTGACTATGACATTACTAACCACATCTGACCTATAACACTGATTGACTATAACATTAGTAAACTGATCTGACCTATAACACTGATTGACTATAACATTACTAACCACATCTGACCTATAACACTGATTGACTATAACATTACTAAACTGTTCTGACCTATAACACTGATTGACTATAACATTACTAAACTGATCTGACCTATAACACTGATTGACTATAACATTACTAAACTGATCTGACCTATAACACTGATTGACGATAACATTACTAAACTGATCTGACATATAACACTGATTGACTATAACATTACGAAACTGATCTGACCTATAACACTGATTGGCTATAACATTACTAACCACATCTGATCTATAACATTACTAAACTGATCTTACCTATAACACTGATTGACTATAACATTACTAACCACATCTGACCTATAACATTACTACTGATCTGACCTATAACACTGATTGTCTATAACATTACTAAACTGATATAACCTATAACACTGATTGTGACTATAACATTACTAACCACATCTGACCTATAACACTGATTGACTATGACATTACTAAACTGATCTGACCTATAACACTGATTGACTATAACATTACTAAACTGATCTGACCTATAACACTGATTGACTATAACATTACTAAACTGATCTGACCTATAACACTGATTGACTATAACATTACTAACCACATCTGACCTATAACACTGATTGACTATGACATTACTAAACTGATCTGACCTATAACACTGATTGACTATAACATTACTAAACTGATCTGACCTATAACACTGATTGACGATAACATTACTAAACTGATCTGACCTATAACACTGATTGTGACTATAACATTAGGAAACTGATCTGACCTATAACACTGATTGTGACTATAACATTACTAAACTGATCTGACCTATAACACTGATTTACTATAACATTACTAAACTGATCTGACATATAACACTGATTTTGACTATAATATTACTAACACTGATAACACTGATTGACTATAACATTACTAAACTGATCTGACCTATAACACTGATTGACAATAACATTACTAAACTGATCTGACTTATAACACTGATTGTGACTATGACATTACTAAACTGATGTGACCTATAACACTGATTGTGGCTATAACATTACTAAACTGATCTGACCTATAACACTGATTGTGACTATAACATTACTAAACTGATCTGACCTATAACACTGATTGACTATAACATTACTAAACTGATCTGACCTATAACACTGATTGACTATAACATTACTAAACTGATCTGACCTATAACACTGATTGACTATAACATTACTAAACTGATCTGACCTATAACACTGATTGACTATAACATTACTAAACTGATCTGACCTATAACACTGATTGACTATAACATTACTAAACTGATCTGACCTATAACACTGATTGTGACTATAACATTACTAACACTGATAACACTGATTGACCTATAACATTACTAAACTGATTGACCTATAACACTGATTATAACATTACTAAACTGATCTGACCTATAACACTGATTGACTATAACATTACTAACCACATCTGACCTATAACACTGATTGACTATAACATTACTAACCACATCTGACCTATAACATTAATAAACTGATCTGACCTATAACACTGATTGGCTATAACATTACTACTGATCTGACCTATAACGCTGATTGACTATAACATTACTAAACTGTTCTGACCTATAACACTGATTGACCATAACATTACTAAACTGATCTGACCTATAACACTGATTTTGACTATAATATTACTAACACTGATAACACTGATTGACTATAACATTACTAAACTGATCTGACCTATAACACTGATTGACTATAACATTACTAAACTCATCTGACCTATAACACTGATTGTGATTATAACATTACTAAACCGATCTGACCTATAACACTGATTGACTATAACATTACTAAACTGATCTGACCTATAACACTGATTGACGATAACATTATTAAACTGATCTGACCTATAACACTGATTGTGACTATGACATTACTAAACTGATCTGACCTACAACACTGATTTACTATAACATTACTAACCACATCTGACCTATAACACTGATTGTGATTATAACATTACTAAACTGATCTGACCTATAACACTGATTGACTATAACATTACTAAACTGATCTGACCTATAACACTGATTGACGATAACATTACTAAACTGATCTGACCAATAACACTGATTGACTATAACATTACTAACCACATCTGACCTATAACACTGATTGACTATAACATTACTAACCACATCTGATCTATAACATTACTAAACTGATCTGACCTATAACACTGCATGTCACTGTAACATTACTAAACTGATCTGACCTATAACACTGATTGACTATAACATTACTAAACTGATCTGACCTATAACACTGATTGTGACTATGACATTACTAAACTGATCTGACCTATAACGCTGATTGACTATAACATTACTAAACTGTTCTGACCTATAACACTGATTGACCATAACATTACTAAACTGATCTGACCTATAACACTGATTTTGACTATAATATTACTAACACTGATAACACTGATTGTGACTATGACATTACTAAACTGATCTGATCTATACCACTGATTGACTATAACATTACTAAACTGTTCTGACCTACAACACTGATTGTGACTATGACATTACTAAACTGATCTGACCTATAACACTGATTGACTATAACATTACTAACCACATCTGACCTATAACATTACTAAACTGATCTGACCTATAACACTGATTGGCTATAACATTACTACTGATCTGACCTATAACACTGATTGTCTATAACATTACTAAACTGATATAACCCATAACACTGATTGTGATTATAACATTACTAAACTCATCTGACCTATAACACTGATTGATTATAACATTACTAAACTGATCTGACCTATAACACTGATTGACTATAACATTACTAAACATTTCTGACCTATAACACTGATTGACTATAACATTACTCAACTGATCTGACCTATAACACTGATTGTGATTATAACATTACTAAACTGATCTGACCTATAACACTGATTGACGATAACATTACTAAACTGATCTGACCTATAACACTGATTGTGATTATAACATTACTAAACTCATATGACCTATAACATTGATTGACTATAACATTACTAACCACACCTGACCTATAACACTGACTGACTATAACATTACTAACCTGATCTGACCTATAACATTACTAAACTGATCTTACCTATAACACTGATTGACTATAACATTACTAACCACATCTGACCTATAACATTACTACTGATCTGACCTATAACACTGATTGTCTATAACATTACTAAACTGATATAACCCATAACACTGATTGTGATTATAACATTACTAACCACATCTGACCTATAACACTGATTGACTATAACATTATAAAACTGATCTGACCTATAACACTGATTGACTATAACATTACTAAACTGATCTGACCTATAACACTGATTGTGACTATAACATTACTAAACTGATCTGACCTATAACACTGATTGACTATAACATTACTAACCACATCTGACCTATAACACTGATTGACTATAACATTACTAAACTGATCTGACCTATAACACTGATTGACGATAACATTACTAAACTGATCTGACCTATAACACTGATTGACTATAACATTACTAAACTGATCTGACCTATAACACTGATTGTGACTATGACATTACTAAACTGATCTGACCTATAACACTGATTGTGACTATAACATTACTAAACTGATCTGACCTATAACACTGATTGTGACTATAACATTACTAAACTGATCTGACATATAACACTGATTTTGACTATAACATTACTAACACTGATAACACTGATTGACTATAACATTACTAAACTGATCTGACCTATAACACTGATTGACTATAACATTACTAACCACATCTGACCTATAACATTACTAAACTGATCTGACCTATAACACTGATTGACTATAACATTGCTAACCACATCTGACCTATAACACTGATTGACGATAACATTACTAAAGTGATCTGACCTATAACACTGATTGTGACTATAACATTGCTAACAACATCTGACCTGTAACACTGATTGACTATAACATTACTAAACTGATCTGACCTATAACACTGATTGACTATAACATTACTAAACTGATCTGACCTATAACACTGATTGTGATTATAACATTACTAAACTGATCTGACCTATAACACTGATTGACTATAACATTACTAAACTGATCTGACCTATAACACTGATTGACTATAACATTACTAAACTGATCTGACCTATAACACTGATTGACTATAACATTACTAACCACATCTGACCTATAACACTGATTGACTATAACATTACTAACCACATCTGACCTATAACATTACTAAACTGATCTGACCTATAACACTGATTGACTATAACATTAGTAACCACATCTGACTTATAACATTACTACTGATCTGACCTATAACACTGATTGACTATAACATTATAAAACTGATCTGACCTATAACACTGATTGTCTATAACATTACTAACCACATCTGACCTATAACACTGATTGACTATAACATTATAAAACTGATCTGACCTATAACACTGATTGACTATAACATTACTAAACTGATCTGACCTATAACACTGATTGTGACTATAACATTACTAAACTGATCTGACCTATAACACTGATTGACTATAACATTGCTAACCACATCTGACCTATAACACTGATTGACTATAACATTACTAAACTGATCTGACCTATAACACTGATTGACTATAACATTACTAAACTGATCTGACCTATAACACTGATTGACGATAACATTACTAAACTGATCTGACCTATAACACTGATTGTGACTATAACATTACTAAACTGATCTGACCTATAACACTGATTGTGACTATAACATTACTAAACTGATCTGACCTATAACACTGATTGACTATAACATTACTAAACTGATCTGACCTATAACACTGATTTTGACTATAATATTACTAACACTGATAACACTGATTGACTATAACATTACTAAACTGATCTGACCTATAACACTGATTGACCATAACATTACTAAACTGATCTGACTTATAACACTGATTGTGACTATGACATTACTAAACTGATGTGACCTATAACACTGATTGTGGCTATAACATTACTAAACTGATCTGACCTATAACACTGATTGTGACTATAACATTACTAAACTGATCTGACCTATAACGCTGATTGACTATAACATTACTAAACTGATCTGACCTATAACGCTGATTGACTATAACATTACTAAACTGATCTGACCTATAACACTGATTGACTATAACATTACTAAACTGATCTGACCTATAACTGATTGACTATAACATTACTAAACTGTTCTGACCTATAACACTGATTGACCATAACATTACTAAACTGATCTGACCTATAACACTGATTTTGACTATAATATTACTAACACTGATAACACTGATTGACTATAACATTACTAAACTGATCTGACCTATAACACTGATTGACTATAACATTACTAAACTGATCTGACCTATAACACTGATTGACTATAACATTACTAACCACATCTGACCTATAACACTGATTGACTATAACATTACTAACCACATCTGACCTATAACATTACTAAACTGATCTGACCTATAACACTGATTGGCTATAACATTACTACTGATCTGACCTATAACACTGATTGTCTATAACATTACTAAACTGATCTGACCTATAACACTGATTGTGATTATAACATTACTAAACATCTGACCTATAACACTGATTGACTATAACATTATAAAACTGATCTGACCTATAACACTGATTGACTATAACATTACTAACCACATCTGACCTATAACACTGATTGACCATAACATTACTAAACTGATCTGACCTATAACACTGATTGACTATAACATTACTAACCACATCTGATCTATAACATTACTAAACTGATCTTACCTATAACACTGATTGACTATAACATTACTAACCACATCTGACCTATAACATTACTACTGATCTGACCTATAACACTGATTGTCTATAACATTACTAAACTGATATAACCTATAACACTGATTGTGATTATAACATTACTAACCACATCTGACCTATAACACTGATTGACTATAACATTATAAAACTGATCTGACCTATAACACTGATTGACTATAACATTACAAAACTGATCTGACCTATAACACTGATTGACTATAACATTACTAAACTGATCTGACCTATAACACTGATTGACTATAACATTACTAAACTTATCTGACCTATAACACTGATTGACTATAACATTACTAAACTGATCTGACCTATAACACTGATTGACTATAACATTACTAACCACATCTGACCTATAACACTGATTGACTATAACATTACTAAACTGATCTGACCTATAACACTGATTGACTATAACATTACTAAACATATCTGACCTATAACACTGATTGACTATAACATTACTAAACTGATCTGACCTATAACACTGATTGACTATAACATTACTAAACTGATCTGACCTATAACACTGATTGACTATAACATTACTAAACTCATCTGACCTATAACACTGATTGACTATAACATTACTAAACTCATCTGACCTATAACACTGATTGTGACTATAACATTACTAACCACATCTGACCTATAACATTACTAAACTGATCTGACCTATAACACTGATTGACTATAACATTACTAAACTGATCTGACCTATAACACTGATTGTGACTATAACATTACTAAACTGATCTGACCTATAACACTGATTGACTATAACATTACTAAACTGATCTGACCTATAACACTGATTGACGATAACATTACTAAACTGATCTGATCTATAACACTGATTGTGATTATAACATTACTAAACTGATCTGACCTATAACACTGACTGTCACTATAACATTACTAAACTCATATGACCTATAACATTGATTGACTATAACATTACTAACCACACCTGACCTATAACACTGATTGACTATAACATTACTAAACTGATCTGACCTATAACACTGATTGTGACTATAACATTACTAAACTGATCTGACCTATAACACTGATTGACTATAACATTACTAACCTGATCTGACCTATAACACTGACTGTGACTATAACATTACTAAACTGATCTGACCTATAACACTGATTGACTATAACATTACTAAACTCATCTGACCAATAACATTACTAAACTGATCTGACCTATAACACTGATTGTGACTATAACATTACTAAACTGATCTGACCTATAACACTGATTGACGATAACATTACTAAACTGATCTGACCTATAACACTGATTGACGATAACATTACTAAACTGATCTGACCTATAACACTGATTGTGACTATAACATTAGGAAACTGATCTGACCTATAACACTGATTGTGATTATAACATTACTAACACTGATAACACTGATTGACTATAACATTACTAAACTGATCTGACCTATAACACTGATTGACTATAACATTACTAAACTGATCTGACCTATAACACTGATTGTCTATAACATTACTAAACTGATCTGACCTATAACACTGATTGTGACTATAACATTGCTAACCACATCTGACCTATAACACTGATTGACTATAACATTACTAAACTGATCTGACCTATAACACTGATTGACTATAACATTACTAAACTGATCTGACCTATAACACTGATTGACTATAACATTACTAACCACATCTGACCTATAACACTGATTGACTATAACATTACTAACCTGATCTGACCTATAACACTGATTGACTATAACATTACTAAACAGATCTGACCTATAACACTGATTGACTATGACATTACTAAACATTTCTGACCTATAACACTGATTGACTATAACATTACTCAACTGATCTGACCTATAACACTGATTGTGACTATGACATTACTAAACTGAACTGACCTATAACACTGATTGTGACTATAACATTACTAACCACATCTGACCTATAACACTGATTGACTATGACATTACTAAACTGATCTGACCTATAACACTGATTGACTATAACATTACTAAACTGATCTGACCTATAACACTGATTGACTATAACATTACTAACCACATCTGACCTATAACACTGATTGACTATAACATTACTAAACTGATCTGACCTATAACACTGATTGACTATAACATTACTAACCACATCTGACCTATAACACTGATTGACTATAACATTACTAAACTGATCTGACCTATAACACTGATTGACTATAACATTACTAAACTGATCTGACCTATAACACTGATTGACTATAACATTACTAACCACATCTGACCTATAACACTGATTGACTATAACATTACTAACCACATCTGACCTATAACATTACTAAACTGATCTGACCTATAACACTGATTGGCTATAACATTACTAAACTGATCTGACCTATAACACTGATTGACTATAACATTACTAAACTGATCTGACCTATAACACTGATTGTGACTATAACATTACTAAACTGATCTGACCTATAACACTGATTGACTATAACATTACTAAACTCACCTGACCTATAACACTGACTGACTATAACATTACTAACCTGATCTGACCTATAACACTGATTGTCTATAACATTACTACTGATCTGAACTATAACACTGATTGTGACTATAACATTACTAAACTGATCTGAGCTATAACACTGATTGACTATAACATTACTAAACTCATCTGACCAATAACATTACTAAACTGTTCTGACCTACAACACTGATTGTGACTATGACATTACTAAACTGATCTGACCTATAACACTGATTGACTATAACATTACTAAACTGATCTGACCTATAAAACTGATTGACTATAACATTACTAAACTGATCTGACCTATAACGCTGATTGACTATAACATTACTACTGATCTGACCTATAACACTGACTGTCACTATAACATTACTAAACTCATATGACCTATAACACTGATTGTGACTATAACATTACTAAACTCATCTGACCAATAACATTACTAAACTGTTCTGACCTACAACACTGATTGTGACTATGACATTACTAAAGTGATCTGACCTATAACACTGATTGTGACTATAACATTAGGAAACTGATCTGACCTATACCACTGATTGTGATTATAACATTACTAAACTGATCTAACATATAACACTGATTTACTATAACATTACTAAACTGATCTGACATATAACACTGATTTTGACTATAATATTACTAACACTGATAACACTGATTGACTATAACATTACTAAACTGATCTGACCCATAACACTGATTGACAATAACATTACTAAACTGATCTGACCTATAACACTGATTGACAATAACATTACTAAACTGATCTGACCTATAACACTGATTGACGATAACATTACTAAACTGATCTCATCTATAACACTGATTGACTATAACATTACTAACCACATCTGACCTATAACACTGATTGACGATAACATTACTAAACTGATCTGACCTATAACACTGATTGACTATAACATTACTAACCACATCTGACCTATAACACTGATTGACCATAACATTACTAAACTGATCTGACCTATAACACTGATTGTGACTATGACATTACTAAACTGATCTGACCTATAACACTGATTGACTATAACATTACTAAACTGATCTGACCTATAACACTGATTGACTATAACATTACTAAACTGATCTGACCTATAACACTGATTGTGACTATGACATTACTAAACTGATCTGACCTATAACACTGATTGTGACTATAACATTACTAACCACATCTGACCTATAACACTGATTGACTATAACATTACTAAACTGATCTGATCTATAACACTGATTGACTATAACATTACTAAACTGATCTGACCTATAACACTGATTGACTATAACATTACTAAACTGATCTGACCTATAACACTGATTGTGACTATGACATTACTAAACTGATCTGACCTATAACACTGATTGTGACTATAACATTACTAACCACATCTGACCTATAACACTGATTGACTATAACATTACTAAACTGATCTAAACTATAACAGTGATTGTGACTATGACATTACTAAACTGATCTGACCTATAACACTGATTGACTATAACATTACTAAACTGATCTGACCTATAACACTGATTGACTATAACATTACTAACCACATCTGACCTATAACATTACTAAACTGATCTGACCTATAACACTGATTGACTATAACATTGCTAACCACATCTGACCTATAACACTGATTGACTATAACATTACTAAACTGATCTGACCTATAACACTGATTGTGACTATGACATTACTAAACTGAACTGACCTATAACACTGATTGTGACTATAACATTACTAAACTGATCTGACCTATAACACTGATTGTCTATAACATTACTACTGATCTGACCTATAACACTGACTGTCACTATAACATTACTAAACTCATATGACCTATAACACTGATTGACTATAACATTACTAAACTCATCTGACCAATAACATTACTAAACTGTTCTGACCTACAACACTGATTGTGACTATGACATTACTAAACTGATCTGACCTATAACACTGATTGACTATAACATTACTAAACTGAACTGACCTATAACACTGATTGTGACTATAACATTACTAAACTGATCTGACCTATAACACTGATTGTCTATAACATTACTACTGATCTGACCTATAACACTGACTGTCACTATAACATTACTAAACTCATATGACCTATAACACTGATTGACTATAACATTACTAACCACACCTGACCTATAACACTGATTGACTATAAAATTACTAACCTGATCTGACCTATAACACTGATTGACGATAACATTACAAAACTGATCTGACCTATAACACTGATTTACTATAACATTACTCAACTGATCTGACCTATAACACTGATTGTGATTATAACATTACTAAACTGATCTGACATATAACACTGATTTTGACTATAACATTACTAACACTGATAACACTGATTGACTATAACATTACTAAACTGATCTGACCTATAACACTGATTGACAATAACATTACTAAACTGATCTGACCTATAACACTGATTGACAATAACATTACTAAACTGATCTGACCTATAACACTGATTGACGATAACATTACTAAACTGATCTCATCTATAACACTGATTGTGATTATAACATTACTAAACTGATCTGACCTATAACACTGATTGACGATAACATTACTAAACTGATCTCATCTATAACACTGACTGTCACTATAACATTACTAAACTCATCTAACATATAACACTGATTTACTATAACATTACTAAACTGTTCTGACCTATAACACTGATTGTGACTATAACATTACTAAACTGTTCTGACCTATAACACTGATTGACTATAACATTACTAACCACATCTGACCTATAACACTGATTGACTATAACATTACTAAACTGATCTGACCTATAACACTGATTGTGACTATGACATTACTAAACTGATCTGACCTATAACACTGATTGTGACTATAACATTACTAACCACATCTGACCTATAACACTGATTGACTATGACATTACTAAACTGATCTGACCTATAACACTGATTGACTATAACATTACTAAACTGATCTGACCTATAACACTGATTGACTATAACATTACTAAACTGATCTGACCTAAAACACTGATTGTGACTATAACATTACTAAACTCATCTGACCTATAACACTGATTGACTATTACATTACTAACCACACCTGACCTATAACACTGATTGACTATAACATTACTAAACTGATCTGACCTATAACACTGATTGACGATAACATTACTAAACTGATCTGACCTATAACACTGATTGACTATAACATTACTAAACATCTGACCTATAACACTGATTGACTATAACATTACTAAACTGATCTGACCTATAACACTGATTGACTATAACATTACTACTGATCTGACCTATAACACTGATTGTCTATAACATTACTAAACTGAACTGACCTATAACGCTGATTGACTATAACATTACTAACCACATCTGACCTATAACACTGATTGACTATAACATTACTAACCACATCTGACCTATAACACTGATTGACCATAACATTAGGAAACTGATCGGACCTATAACACTGATTTACTATAACATTACTAAACTGATCTGACCTATAACACTGATTGTGATTATAACATTACTAAACTGATCTGACATATAACCCTGATTTTGACTATAACATTACTATACTGAACTGACCTATAACACTGATTGTGATTATAACATTACTAAACTGATCTGACCTATAACGCTGATTGACTATAACATTACTAAACTGATCTGACCTATAACACTGATTGACTATAACATTACTAAACTGATCTGACCTATAACACTGATTGACTATAACATTACTAACCACATCTGACCTATAACACTGATTGACTATAACATTACTAACCACATCTGACCTATAACATTACTAAACTGATCTGACCTATAACACTGATTGTGACTATGACATTACTAAACTGATCTGACCTATAACACTGATTGACTATAACATTACTAAACTGATCTGACCTATAACACTGATTGACTATAACATTACTAAACTGATCTGACCTATAACACTGATTGACTATAACATTACTAAACTGATCTGACCTATAACACTGATTGTGACTATAACATTACTAAACTCATCTGACCTATAACACTGATTGACTATAACATTACTAACCACATCTGACCTATAACACTGATTGACTATAACATTACTAAACTGATCTGACCTATAACACTGATTGTGACTATAACATTACTAAACTGATCTGACCTATAACACTGATTGTGATTATAACATTACTAAACTGATCTGACATATAACACTGATTTTGACTATAACATTACTAACACTGATAACACTGATTGACTATAACATTACTAAACTGATCTGACCTATAACACTGATTGACTATAACATTACTAAACTGATCTGACCTATAACATCTGAACTATAACATTACTAAACTGATCTGACCTATAACACTGATTGACTATAACATTACTAAACTGATCTGACCTATAACACTGATTGTCTATAACATTACTAAACTGATCTGACCTATAACACTGATTGACTATAACATTACTAAACTGATCTGACCTATAACACTGATTGACTATAACATTACTAAACTGATATGACCTATAACACTGATTGACTATAACATTACTAACCACATCTGACCTATAACATTACTAAACTGATCTGACCTATAACACTGATTGGCTATAACATTACTACTGATCTGACCTATAACACTGATTGACTATAACATTATAAAACTGATCTGACCTATAACACTGATTGTCTATAACATTACTAAACTGATATAACCCATAACACTGATTGTGATTATAACATTACTAACCACATCTGACCTATAACACTGATTGACTATAACATTATAAAACTGATCTGACCTATAACACTGATTGACTATAACATTACAAAACTGATCTGACCTATAACACTGATTGACTATAACATTACTAAACTGATCTTACCTATAACACTGATTGTGACTATGACATTACTAAACTCATCTGACCTATAACACTGATTGACTATAACATTACTAAACTGATCTGACCTATAACACTGATTGACTATAACATTACTAAACTGATCTGACCTATAACACTGATTGACTATAACATTACTAAACTCATCTGACCTGTAATATAACACTGATTGACTATAACATTACTAAACTGATCTTACCTATAACACTGATTGTGACTATAACATTACTAAACTGATCTAACCTATAACACTGATTCTGACTATGACATTACTAAACTCATCTGACCTATAATATAACACTGATTGTGAATATAACATTACTAAACTGATCTGACCTATAACACTGATTGACTATAACATTACTAAACTGATCTGACCTATAACACTGATTGACTATAACATTACTAAACTGATCTAACCTATAACACTGATTCTGACTATGACATTACTAAACTGATCTTACCCCAGATTTGAACATGTGGAATATGTGAGACATTTCTACTAGAGCTTTTATCTGATGGACGGAAATGTTTCCATGGAAACCATGTGTTTGTTGTATTTGATACCATTCCACCAATTCCGCTCCAGCCATAACCACAAGCCAGTCCTCCCCAATTAAGGTGCCACCAACCTCTTGTGGTTTACCATTTCCAATGCCACTCCACTCTCTATTGCTCTCACACACGCACATGTACACTCACACATGCACATTCACACATGCACACTCACACATGTACACTCACATGCACACTCACACATACACACTCACACATGCACACTCACACACGTACACTCACACACGCACACTCACACACATGCACACTCACACATGCACACTCACACACGTACACTCACACATGCACACTCACACATGCACACTCACACATGCACACTCACACATGTACACTCACATGCACACTCACACATACACACTCACACATGCACACTCACACACGTACACTCACACACGCACACTCACACATGCACACTCACACATGCACACTCACACACGTACACTCACACACGCACACTCACACATGTACACTCACATGCACATTCACACATGCACACTCACACATGTACACTCACATGCACACTCACACATGTACACTCACACATGCACACTCACACATGCACACTCACACATGTACACTCACACATGTACACTCACACATGTACACTCACACATGCACACTCTCACATGCACACTCACACATGCACACTCACGCATGTACACCCACACATGCACACTCACACACGCACACTCACACATGCACACTCACACATGCACACTCACACACGTACACTCACACACGCACACTCACACATGTACACTCACATGCACATTCACACATGCACACTCACACATGTACACTCACATGCACACTCACACATGTACACTCACACATGCACACTCACACATGCACACTCACACATGTACACTCACACATGTACACTCACACATGTACACTCACACATGCACACTCACACATGCACACTCACACATGCACACTCACGCATGTACACCCACACATGCACACTCACACATGTACACTCACACATGCACACTCACACATGCACACTCACGCATGTACACTCACACATGCACACTCACACATGCACACTCACACATGCACACTCACACATGTACACTCACACATGCACACTCACACATCACTGAACTTCAAGAAGCACTCTCATTTTTAGCTGTAATACGACATTTCATTCCACAAGAGGGCGGTACATAGCAGCCTAGCATGTGCATCAACCTTTATCCCAAAGATCACCAGATATGTTTTAGGGCTAGGTTCATGGCCAGGAGTCATGAATTGAATGTAAGCTTCACTCATTGGCTGAGACCTAAATGGAATTTACCCCTACCCCTCATTATTACATTTGTAAAAGAGTAAGTAATAATATAAATATGTATACATGCATGAATAAAATAAGTATTACCAAGTTACTTGGCAACTTTGGTTCCACCACTTCAGCATGGGAGACAGCAGCCTACATTGTGAATGTAATACATGCCTCTAAAACACTATAATAAAAAGGCAACCAATTTGAGGACAGACCCACTTAATACAATACCCCAATCGAACCCCTGTTGGTTGAATAAGTGGTGGTTATATACAAACAAATCGCACAAGGCTATCCAAACCATACCGAGGCTCTGAGCCAAGCTGGGAATATTACTAATGAAATAAATCGCCTTTCAAAGGAAACCCTCTGCTCTGTGAAGCAGGCCAGAGCCAGGGACAGGCTGTGCCATATGTCATGTGTCATATGGCCTGCATAGGCAGGCAGGGGCGTGGGGCGCTCCCTCCTAGCCCCCTCATAACATTCTCATTGTCTTAAATTTGGTAAACATAAGGCGGCTCAAAGGGAAGGGCCAGGGTGCTGTATGGCTGGCTCCAGCATGCTTCTATTACAGAGTTATTCTCCTCTTATTCAATTAAATGTACCCTAACTCAATCCAAACCTGCTCGCTGCATAATCTCATAACGCGAGATAAGCGTGTAATAAAAAGCACATTGGACTTGAAAGGAGACCTCATGCGAATGCATATAATTACGGGTATCAAAATATAATCATTTGTTTAATTGTGAGCCCTTGCCAATAGGTATGTAATTGCTTGAAAGGAATATATTGTTTCTGGGGCTGAAATTGGATTGTACTGTGATGTGATCTGGGATGTGACGAGGCTATGCTTGATTGGAGAGGAGGAGACCCAGGGTCAGGCCCAAGGCAAACTTCCTGTTTTGTGCCCATACACAGCCAATGGAGAGAGACTCACTGGAGAGACATTCCTGTCCTTTCTCAGGGTACAGCACATAAATAAATGACCTAACCAATAACAACTTATTATAACATGAAAATCATGTTGTAATCAACATGCAATAATAACCATTATTGTATTTTTACTCAGCTAATTAAGTCACCTGTATAGTGTCATGTCACTACATCCTGGTCCTATACCTCTAGCCTGGATATGTTGGTCATTTTTCAAAATAATTCCTGTATCAATGAGGTTTAATGAAGCATTTAATGAATACAGAATGGAACCATGCAACGCGCAATGGTTTACAGGGGTGTGTCCCTAGAGAATGGATGTGGCCATAAACTGGCATGTGGAAACAGACTCTTTCAGGGGTACTGAGGGAGTGAATTGGAAACATTGACCAGCACCCCAGCTCTAGGACAATAGTATTTAAAGTCAAGATATTATAATTGTTGTGGTAATGGCAAAGGGGCATTTAAGGATATGCTCGTTTTAGTCAGTTTTGTCCTTATTCAAAACCCCAAGTGAGCCAATGTAGCCTATAATTTACCTGGCAACCCATCCGCATTGCTCCAGCAAACTGACATTTCTTCTCAATGATGAGTCTCCCCAACATTTCTAGAATGCGTACACAGTCTGTCCTTTCTAATTGGTCCCAGAAACAAATGGGTCGGGCCAGAGCGGGCCTACATGATCACGTTATGAACGTTGATACTCTGATTGGTTAGATTTGTTTGAAATGATCCAATCGCTGATTAATTTGTTTTGTACAACTCCCCTCATTTGGAATTCACACAAACAACTTATAGAATGGCAGTTTCAGACAGCATGTACAGTGTATAGGCTAGGATCGATAGAGCAGTGGAATTAAATTCAGGGTGAGTCGTCAGGCAAGCCTAAAATGTCATATTTCCCAATCAAAATGGATATAGACAAATTGTTTTTTAATATTTTGTTATTTAACCTTTATTCAACTAGTCAGTTAAGAACAACGCATTTGTTCTTAAGAACAAGAATGCATTTTACAATGACAGTCTACCCCAGCCAAACCCTCCCCTAACCCATATGATGCTGGGCCAACTGTGTGCCGCCCTATGGGACTTCTGATCACGGCCGGTTCTGATTATTATTATTATACATTTATTTCAACAAGGAACACAGACTGAGACCAATGTCTCTTTTACAGCTGGGGCCTGTGTTTACATGTGATACATGTGATACAGCTCAGGGTTGAACCAGGGTCTGTAGTGACACCTTGAGTACTGAGATGCAGTGCCTTAGACCACTCCACCACTTGGGAGCCCTGATACGAGAAACTAAACAACAAAAATATGTAATTAAATTATTTTTAGCAAGTGTTGAGCCTTAATGGGCCCCAAGGTTTCCAGGTTAATCATGAAATGTGAAAATGAGAAGTGGCCCCAGAGAGCTGGTTAGCCTACCCTGGCCAAGTCACCGGAAGTTTTCTCGAAGCACAAGAAGCGGAAGAGGTTAAAAATAGCTTCCATCAACGGGCACTATGGAAAAATGATTCCCATTTAAAACCGACAAAGCAATTTAGAACTCATAATCAAGGGAAGAGAAAGTGCTGTTGTAAAGAGTATCGCATTTCCCTTTGCAAAAACGGCCAACCAGTTCCGCCATTCAGAGGTAAACCACTGGTAATTCAGCAGGCAGTTTGAACATGATGATACATGGATTTATCCTAAACTAACCTATATTCCATTGAATTTCAGATGGTAATTTAGCCTAGGCCTAGGTATGCAACTATTTGAAGCACTACAATTTCAACCCATATGCCAATTATTTATATAAGTGACATATAGGAAATATTAATGAAGCGCACATATATTAATCACCTATAAGTATTCCGTTACATTGTTACCCCACTTTTCTGGAGCGCCAGACATATTTGGAGACGCCCACAGCGCGCCAGAGCCTATAAACGATCCCTTGTCCCTTGGCAGTTGTGCAAGGTGCCATTTTGGTGGCCCCATTGTGGCGGGGGCAGAGAGAGGTCGGTGCGTGATGTTACCCTAGGCACACGGTCAACCATTCTCCCTGAGTGGATGACAACTCATCCTGCGTATTTATTATCACGTGTTTATATACGTTTTATGAACTTCAGTGTTCTTTTGGCCAGGGGTCCTGTCAACAAACCCGTGTGTGTATTTCCTATTTATAAACTATCGTGGTGTATCAAAACACATTGTCATTATTATGTTGGATGATTAGGGAATTATTTCATGTAATCTATTGTTTCTCGGGGTTTTCATTAAGATAAAAATCCACTGTAAATGAAAACATCACGTAGATCAGTGTGACAAGTAGATTACATTCGAGATCCACCAAGGGATGCACAGAAAACAACTTGTGCAATGTCTTACAAATAGGACAAAGCTTTTGGACCGAATTAACTTTTAGTATTTTTGGTGCAAGGGAGGGAAAAAACCTCACGCAGATCCTAACAATTGCCGGATTTTCTGCGAATCAAATCTTTGCATATTTTCCTGTTTCGAGCTAGTGTATACCAAACAATGGTGACCCCACTCTCCTTTTCAATGGGTTTGGGGTGATGTGCGCTGCGTCCAAATGGAAACCGTTGCACTTAAATCTCAAACATTCCCAAGAATGCCTTGAATTCAATTGTGTGAGAGCATTGGGAAACCGGCAACCTGTGTGTGACTTGGGCGTCCGGGTTGCCCTAGCGTGCGCAGCTGCCGCACTCGCCTGTCACCTCACGAGCCAGGGATCGACGCACGCACACACGAGTTCAGGTACGCCTGGAACTTGAGGGTCAAATGTGTTCTGTGAGAATGATTTGACCTCATTCGTCTTGTTGATTATAATCTGTCATCTCTGCGAGCACAACAAAGGATACAATCACGGTTATTCACTGCGCGCTCAATGGAAAGACACGCAAAAACAAAACCTCACAGTGTGCGAAACCTTTTCACCTCATCATGTAATAATAATACCCCCCCACTGACATACACCTAGAACTTTGGATGCAAGGCATGCGTGTGGCTCCATTTCTCTCACCCCGACACACACCAGTGGTGTAAAGTACTTCAAACTGGCCTACTACTTATTAAGTATTGGGGGGGGGTCTGTACTTTTTGACAACTTAAATTCACTACATTCATAAAGAAAATAATATACTTTTTACTCCATTCATTTTCCCTGACACCCAAAAGTACCCGTTACATTTTGAATGCTTAGCAGGACATGCAGGAAAATTGTCCAATTCGCCACTTATCAAAAGAGCATCCCTGGCGAACTCACTAAACACAAACGCGTTGATGTAAATTATGTATGGCCTGGCTATCCGTAAATAAAATTAAAACAAGAAAATTGTGCCTTATGGTTTGCTTGATATAAGGAATGTTTAATTATTTATATGTTTACTTTCACTTAAGTATATTTGAGCAATTGCATGTTGATACGTAAGTATATTTAAAACTAAATAATTTTGGACTTTTACTCAAGTAGTATTTTACTGGGTGACTTTTACGTGGGTCATTTTCTATTAAGGTATCTTTACTTTTACTCAAGTATGACAAACACACATATACACGCATGCGCATATACCTCAGTAATACACCACATATTATAACAATATTTCATCTGTAAAGATATATATTCTAGTGAATGTGTGCATTTGAAGAAGAAGAAAAATTATAATTATTTTACTGTTATTGAAAAGGATTCACAAAGGTAGATTGTTGGGACCAATCTCCGATTTGGCTACAACCCAAACTGAACACGCAATATACAGACGCTACATTTATAAATGTGCAGCAAAACTTGTAAAGAAAGGATGGGATTAAACGACTGATCACGACTTATTATTATGAGGGATTGTAAGGATTGCAGATGTTATGCAATGATTAATAAATACTTTTAAAAACCCATTTGTTATGACAAGCCTAAATAAGTTCAGGAGTAAAAATTTGATTAACAAATCGCGTAATAAGTGGACTCATTCCTTGTTCAATATTAGTGGTTAAAGTTATTTTTAATAACTGCCCCATCTCTGTACCCCACACATACAATTATCTGTAAGGTCCCTCAATCGAGTCAAGCACACATTCACACATTCAACCACAAAGACCATAGAGATTTTCCAAAGCCTAGAAAAGGGCACCAATTGGTAGATGTCAAAAAATACATAAAAACGCAGACGCTGAATATCCCTTTAATCATTTGGCATTGGATGGTGTATCGATACACCCAGTCACTACATAGATACAGGTGTCCTTCCTAACTCAGTTGCCTGAGAGGAAGGAAACTGCTCAGGGATTTCACAATGAGGCCAATGGTGATTTTAAGAGTTACAGATTCTAATGTTTGCTATATGAGAACTGAGAATGGATAAACAACATTGTAGTTACTCCACAATACAAACCTAAATTACATAGTAAAAAAAAGGGAACATTTACAGAACATGCATTTGTTGTAAATACGAATTTGTTTGTTTTGAACCTTTATTTAACTAGGCAAGTCAGTTAAGAACATATTCTTATTTTCAAAGACGGCCTAGGAACAGTGGGTTAACTGCCTTCTTCAGAAGGACAGATTTTTACCTTGTCAGCTCAGGGATTCGATCTAGCAACCTTTCGGTTAAAAGTCCAATGCTCTATCCACTAGGCTAACCACCCCCCAAAAAACAAGGCATACTGCAAAAATAAAAAATAAGCACAGGCAAAACATTGTTCAGTCTGCTTTCCAACAGACACTGGGAGAGGAGTTCACCTTTCAGCAGGACAATAACCTAGAACACAAGGTCAAATCTACACTTGAGTTGATTACCAAGACGACATTGAATGTTCCTGAGCGGCCTAGTTACAGTTTTGACTTAAATCGGCTTGAAAAGCTATGGCAAGACTTGAAAATGTCTGTCTACCAATTATCAACAATTAACTTGACAGAGCTTGATGAATATTTAAAATAATAATGTGCAAATATTGTACAATCCACTTGTGCAAAGCTCATAGAGACTTAACCAAAAATACTCACAGCTTTAATTTCCCCCAGAGGTGTTAGTTATGTAATGAGATATTTCTGTATTTCATTTTCAATAAATGTGCAAACACTTCTAAAAACATGTTTTCACATTGTCATTTGGGGGTATTGTGTGTAGATGGATGAGAGAAAAAACAATTATTTAATCTATTTTAAATTCAGGCTGTAACACAACAAAATGTGGAATAAGTCAAGTGGTATGAATTTTTAGAATGCACTGTTTCAAGCTAAGGTTGGGAAAATCAGATTTGACGTAACGGGCTTGAGAATGAGGCTCTTCATAAAAAAATGGGTTGTGATTTAACTAGATTCCATACTGAAATGTAGACCACTTCGGGGCCTACTCAGAAGAGCACACTCAATATCCTTGTTTTGCAGAAAATTTAAGATTTGGACCAATATGATTATTTATTTTTGTTGTGTAATAGTTTTCATCTCTTGTTATTATCATATCATAATTAGCGTAATAGCGTGCGAAAAACCGTAGCCTAATAGGTTTACACATTTTTTGGACGTACGCTAATTCTATTAGATGCAACGCTCCATAATGAAGGGAAAGACTCTCCCGGTAAGATACAGTGAACTCCTGTTTTAAGCTGTTTTGAATTAATGTATATGAGAAACTGACATGAATAATATATACTGCATCGCAATTAAACGTATCTTAGGACTTGTCACGTGGACACATTTGGACTATGTTAGGCCTATTAAAAATCAATCCTCTTAACTGAAGTGATGCGAGCATTATTGTGATAGTTTTACATGTGCCACATAATTGTTTGAGTACTTGGAAAATGTTTTATTGCTAATATGGATCAAATGTTTATAAATAATAATTATTGAAACGACAGGCTACTATGGTGCCTAATGTAGGTTTGCTTACTCCGTGACCCCATGTTTCAGGTATGACATTTTCAGAACATATTGTAGGCCTAAATATCTCTACTAAATGATTAAATCAATGCGCTTCCAAGACAGATTGAATAGGGATGTTAGAACGCACAGGGTTTTGAATAGGGCTGCTAATTGCATTGAAGGAGTGCAGTCAGATAGCCAACTGTATATTCCAGTCATAGCAATGACCATTAAGATCCTATTAAATTACTATATATTAGTATTATAATTCCCCATTCTATGGCAATGACCGACTCTGCATCTTTCATATGGTGTGTGACACTCTCTCTCTCTCTCTCTCTCTCTCTCTATATATATATATATATATATTTTTAAAACTATTTTCGCGGAAGGAGCGAGGAATTCCTGATTCGAGCTTGTCTTATCTCCCGCAGCCCTGGGGACATCCTGCATGCAGGACCATTGTTCCCGCGCGCCCCGCTTAGCTCAGCTCAGTTTAGCTGAACTGGCAACCTTTCTGCTAAAATGCACACCTGCCGCACCTACACTGAACAAACACAGGCATGCGCCCCATGCACCGAACATGTTTGATTTGTGTGTGTGTGGGGGGGATTGGGGATTGACTCCTCCTGCTCAGCATCATTCCATTTCTGGTTAAGTTCAATCTTAAGGTTTGGTATAGGGTTAATAAAAAAATAAAAATAAGAGAGTGTCTTCCATTGGGATTGAACACATGACATTTCGGATCTGGAGGGTTAAAACATTACGTTTAGACATTCATTTCAAATAGTTATATTAAGGATTAAAATTTGGAATTGGGTTAAAAAATAAATACAAAATTAATGACTGTCTACCACTGGGATTAAACACATAACTTTCAGATCCAGAGTCATGGGACAGCCCAGACACCCTGGGCTGACTCCTCATTCTCAGCATCATTAATACCGCTGGGATTGAACAGCAACCTTTGGATCCGGAGCGTCAAAACATTAAGTTTAGGCATCCATTCCCAATAGTTAAATTAAGAGTTAAGGTTTGTCAACTACTCCCTAGCGAAACGCAAACCTACTTGTTGATAATAGCGCTCACTAATGCCCCTAGTGGACAGTTTTGAAGGCATTTCCCGACGACTTTGGGACACGGACAGTTGTCAAATTTTGAAATCAATCTTGAGCGATCTCCTTGGTGTGTCATATCTGTGCAGACAATTCTATTGGGTCTGGCTTTATGCACAGGCATACAGTGCCTTCAGAAAGTATTCACACCCCTTGACTTTTTCCAAATGTTGTTGTGTTACAAAGTTGGTTACAAATGGATTTAATAGACATTTTTGTTGTCAACGATCTACACAAAATACTCTGTAATCACAAAGAGGAACAAAAATTCAAACATTTGTAAATTTTCACATTTCTTCAAGCTCTGTCAAATTGGTTGTTGATTATTACTAGATAACCATTTTCAGGTCTTGCCATGTATTGTCAAGCAGATATAAGTCAAAACTGTAACTCTGCCACTTTCTTCTTGATACGAAACTCCAGTGTAGATTTGGCCTTGTGTTTTAGGTTATTGTCCTGCTTAAAGGTGAATTCATCTCCATAGTATCTGGTGGAAAGCAGACTGAACCAGGTTTTCCTCTAGGATTTTGATTTTGAAAAAATGACCAATAACATAACATGATGCAGCCACTACTATGCTTGAAAATATGATTGGTAGTGAGTGGTACTGAGTGGTACTAATGTGTTGTATTGAATTTTCTCCAAACCCTTTTTATTCAGGACAGAAAGTAAATTGGTAAATTGGTTTGCCACATTTTTTTGCAGTTTAATTTAGTGTCTTGTTGCAAACGTTTAGGAATATTTTATTCTGTACAGTCTTCCTTATTTTCACTCTGTCAATTAGGTTAGTAATTGTGGAGTAACTACAATGTTGTTGATCCATTCTCAGTTTTCTCCTATCACTGCCATTAAACTCTATAACTGTTTTAAAGTCACCATTGGCCTCATGGTGAAATCACTGAGTGGTTTATTCCTCTCCGGCAACTGAGATAGGAAGGAAGCCCGTATCTTTGTAGTGACTGGATCTATTGATACACCATACAAAGTGTAATTAATAACTTCACCATGCTCAAAGGGATATTCAGCTTTGTTTTTAGCCATCTGCCAGTAGGTGCCCTTCTTTGCAGGCATTGGAAAACCTCCATGATCTTTGTGGTTGAATCTGTTTTTGAAATTCACTGCTGGACTGAGGGATCTTAAAGTTCATTGTATATGTGGGGTACAGAGATGAGGTAGTCCTTCAAAAATCATGTTAAACACTATTATTGCACACTGAGTGAGTCCTTGCAACTTATTATGTGACTTGATAAGCACATTGTTACTCCTGAAGGTAATTAGGCTAGCCATAACAAAGGGGTTGAATACTTATTGACTCAAGACATTTCAGCTTTTCACCTTTAATTAATTAGTAAAATGTTCTATAAATACAATTCCAATTGACATTATGAGGTATTGTGCTAGGCCAGTGACAAAAACATCTCAATTGAATCTATTTTAGATTCAGGCTGTAACACAACAAAATGTGGAACAAGTCAAGGGGTGTGAATACTTTCTCAGGGCACTGTAAACTAAAAGAGAAATACATATTGCAACATCAAAAGTACACCGAAAATGCATTGGTCACGTCTTTGTCAAATAATATAATCCACAAATTCAAATAAACAAAACGCAACTCTACAGTTACATGTGCAACGCTCTTCTATACCTACGCTCAAATGTACTCAGAATCCTGTACCTGCTCATATCATCAGCATGAATGTTGTCTGTACAATTGTAACAAATAGTGCATTGAACATTTAACATAGGTATTATAATAATAATCATTATTATTAGTGTCATCATATGCTAATATAGGCTATCATTATCATAATATAGGAATGTTAAAATATCACACGTTCAGTTGGTTAAATAGGCAAAGCAAGATATAGGCTACACATCCATCGTCGGCTAAATGTAGGCTAGTCTCCGAAAATGGTTACTAGCTCGCTGACAACATGCCTTATTTTTTCGTGAAATGTTGTAAGCCTATTTATTATTTGAAGAAGCATGTTTAGAATACACTGGCCTTTCAAACGCGTCCTTATCTCCTCGTTGTTTACAAAACATTAATGCGAGGAAGCATAAAATATACACAGCGAGGCCTACCTTCAAACCTTGCATTGTCGCTACCTCTGCGCGCGCAGTGTCCAAGTGGCCGCGCAGCGCTGAAAGGTGACGCTCGCGCGCTGCTCAATCCAGCTCGTTAAACAGAGAGACACACAATGTATAGCAGAATAGATATACCGGATGAAGCGCCAATTGGTTTCGCGGAGTTTGAATCAATGCTCAACCCCAATGTCTTTGAACTACTGTTTGTTATTTTTCTTATTTGCTGAGGTAGTTTTATTCCCCAAGTTAAATAACAATTTGAATTAGAGTGCACATCATTCTAAAGTTGGATGAATTATGTATAGGTACATTTTTTAGGCCTAATTAATGTGGTGCTCTATTATTAATAAGAGTAAAATGAGTTGAGTTGTCTCTCATGTTAGGCTACCTGTTTTATGATTTATATCTGAGAAGGATTTGTTGAATTTAGCTTCTGCTAAAACAACATGCTTCATTCATTCCATATAGTATCTTATGCAAACTGAGTCTCAAGTCATGGAATATGCCCACACAGAAAGCTAAAACCTTTAACCATTATGGTTTCTGTTGGGCTGAATGTATCTACAATTTGCCTCATACACATGTAATTACAAAGGTGGGCTCATGCCTTACACCATTAATTTCAACCAAGGCCCTTCAGCTGCAAGTAAAACAATGCAACAGTGGCACCAGGCCTATTAATTAATAAACATGCACCTGATGGATAGGATAAATAGGATAGGATAAAACGGCTTTATATACATGGCATAGACTTCAAGGCATCGACTATAACGGGAAAATATATACTGTAGGTCAATAGGTCATGCGTTGCATTTTCATCGTAATCATATTCTCCAAGTACATAAACGACAGGTGTTATTTTCGTGGCTCACCGTGCCCGCACAATAAATAGCGAATTAAGGAAAGGGTCGCAATATCCTCTGTGCGCGCCACTTTTGCATCCATGCAAGCATATAAAGCAAACAAGTATTGGCTTATAATATATGAATGGCAACTTGTGTTAACTTGTATGCATAAAAATCCTGTTTTTTTAAATGCTAGGAATTAAATACAATTGCATTTTCTTGAACTTAATTGAATAATCCACATATTGCCAAAGTGACTAGCCAATTTAGTTTAGTAAACGAGAATAATTATTTTGGGATTAATCCACAAAATATATTTCCTTTTTAAACCCCTGACAACACTGCAGGACTCACCACAACTCAATTTGTCACCTATAGTTAATGTATAATATGCATGTCATGAACGACGCTGCGAAGGTGCCGAGGACGTTGCTTTGGAGCGGAGGGTGGATCAAGGTGAATGATATACTGTTGCATGATTACTGTCTACAGTCACATAATGATCTTGTCAGTCTAAAATAAGGTTCGAACTCACTGAGGGTGGACATCCCATTCAGAAGAGCCTAATGCATGACCCAGATTATGACCCCATATGAGACAACCTAGGATCAATCAAAAGGTTCTGCTAATGTGCTATCAGCAGCCTATCGTAAAATATTGGCAGAATTGTTGAAAAAGTATTGGTTTCAGCGCTGCAATAGTGATATGAATTATATTCATAATAATCAATACAATTCAAATCCAATTATGAAATTATGAATCCTTCTAAATAATTGTCATTGTAAAACGTTTTAAACCATACAATAGTCACCCGATAGCTGTGTGTGTGTGAACCTGAGTGTTGTTAAAGTGATAATAGGTGGAAGAGGGTTGAAAATAGACGTGTATTGAAAGCGTTTCACTCGTCACCACGTCTTTCTTATCAAGAGCGTCACTACCCCGGGGTCGGAACGGCTCTCTTGGGCCTCACCGGGAAATGCACTTACATCGAATTCAGCCGAAAGACGTGTGTAAAGACGTGTGTAAAGCTATAACATCCTATAGAAATTTAGGAATCAACATGAAACATCGTTTAAACCTATAGGTGGATGCTATTGTTTTGTAGCCTGTAGGTTTTTAACGTTAATGACACGACATATTGCCTATAGGCCTACGTTTGATCTTAGTTTTGATGATTCGTTTAGCAAAATATGCAGGAAAACAGTATTGGGTCACCTATTACTTTACGCTCAACTCAGCCAACTCGCACGTCACTTCTCTTAGCCCATATGTAAGCAATTGTCTTCGCTAAAATGAATACAAATATTGATTTAATTGCTAGATTTCATACAGGTAGGCCCATAACGGTCTAGGCTATTCAAGTTGAAATTATTTGGCCAAAAATGCCTTAGGCACATTTTTTCGAATATCTGGACAACCCAACTGATGGCCAAGTAAGGTGTAAGACACGTCAGACACGTCGGTCTTTAGATAAGAATCATGCAGTAAAGGTTAAAGGTCAGCTCCATAGTGTAACCGAACGTTTTGGGTGGATGGCAAAATGATTTTGAAGCCATCCATGGCTAAACTCCTTGGTTCACCAAATGCACCTTATTGTGAATGATAATAACAGGCCATAATAATAATAATAATAATAATAATAATAATAATAATGTATAATACTAATAATAATACAATAGTAATAATCAAGTGCCAATGCGCAATTATGCATGAGCAGTTGGTAAACACACAGAAAAAATCTCCTAATGCTCCGTAGAAAAGCTAATGGAGCTGAAGCCACAATTAGCTTAAACACATAATGTAGGTTAGTTAGCCTATATCATATCGGGATAATGATTAAATGGAATGACTTTGATGACGACCCTTAACTTCTGCAGCATCTGTTTCTCCTAAGCATTCGGCCTCGGAGCAACGCCTGCCAAAAAAACCCTCTAAAAAGTTCACAACGTATTCCTAAACACTCACGGCTTTTTCTTGGTTTTCTCTCTTCCATTATTGCACTCTGCTGACAAATGAGATGCCATAGACGTATTTGTTAACTCTAATAATGAATGTAGACTGTTCAGATAAGCCAAAAGTTCAATGTTTCATTTTGTAATGCATGCAAGTCCCCAGAGTAGGCCATGCTGTGTTTTCATTCCATTAAGGTCTAATAGCTCAACAGCTCTAATAGTTTATAATGAAATGGCATTTCCCAAAACTACTTTCGAAAGGAATAATATATATTTAATGTATAAAACTGAAATATCCAACCAACTCCCTGAAATGTAGCTATATTGTACAAAATGATTAGGCCTTATTACGCATCTGCTAGATATTTTGAGATTTTACATGTCAATGTTTTTAAAATAAGTGCAATTTAACATTACGCATTTTCGAGACTAAAAATACACACTCGGGTTTAGGCCTAAGTGAAGAGCATTCACGGACAGAATTCCAGCTCCAGAATTCCAACTTCATCTGTGGACTATATAGCTCTAAGACTACATTGCAAGCCTAATACGTTTATATAATACAGTTTTCGCACAAATAAGGATTAATTAATGACCAATGTTTTACTTTGAAAAAAAGTTTATTAAGACATTCACAAAACTAGAAAAAGAGGGAAAAGTGCTAATTTAACATGGTCCCAACATGAATGAGACAAAAATAATTACGTTTATAAAAAACAAGAAAGGTAAAAAAAAATCTGCCACTGGACTGAATGTTATCGGAAACTAAACCATCTCTATCAGAGGTCACGAAGCCTACAAAGTCAATGACCCCAGAAGTAACAAACACATCTTTGGTATTGCTCCTTCTGACGGTGCTCTCTCTCTCTCTTTCCACCTGCACTCCGATTAAGTACTGTGAAACGGAAAAAAATATATAAAAAAATAAAGACAGGCTAAATAATCCAATTTTCACCTGATCTTGCTGGAGTTGGCTCAGTTCACGATACTGGTTCAAATACGTAGTTCTAATTAAATGATCACTCATTCAGGTGATGTTTTGAATTCCAAGACAGGGGGAGGGTTTTGTGTATTTTGTTTTCAATTAATTGTATTTTGAATATGTATCCCCGTGAATAGGGAACTGGTCTGATTTGACAAATGTTTATAACATACTGTTGTGTTGCCTTCAGTCCAAGGCGCACGAAATGGCCCCCAAAAGTTCTGCTTTACCTCGTGCCTAGTCGAGACCTCTTAATATCACCATTTCCAGTTTTTGAAAATCCTCTCAGCATCCCCACTTGTATATCTTTCCATATGAATGTTCAGTACATTATTTGGATCAAAAGAGCCCGTCATAGTATTGTCTCTTCAAAAATACTTTTTTTCTGGTTTGAATACACAGGAATAGACTTATTGTCTTTCTCTCACGAGAGTCCATTTTACAAGTGGCCCTCTCGTAAACTCTAAATGTCAATCCTCGTGTGTAACGCAGAGTGTTTGCTCTCGTGATCCCAATACGAACAGTGCATCATGGAGAGCTCGGTAGGCTGGCGGGAGCAGGCGAACTGCAGGCCCGCTCCGTTGCTGGAGGATACCGGGGGCTGCGCAACGGTCGCGGGGCTCAGCTGCTGGGCATGGTGAGCGTGCGGGTGGTGGTGATGGCTCATGCCATTATAAGAGTTCACCATGCTGGGGAGACCCATGCTTTGCACCCGGGAGTACGGGTTGTATGAGGAGGGAGCGGACAGTCCTTTCACATTGACGGGACTCACGTTGCCACTGGCCATCTGACAGGAGGTGTAGGACATCGGGGTGGGCGGCTGGCCCAGCGACCATGAGTTGTTCATGAAGCTGGATTGCAGGTACTTTGGAGGGGACAGGTAGCCGTACCCATCACCGCCGAAGAGGGATTTCCCGGGCTGGAAATGGGTCGGTGGAGGTCTGAAGGGACGTTTCATTCTACGTCTCCTTCTGTAGTTTCCCTTCTCGAACATGTCCTCGCACGCCGGGTCAAGGGTCCAGTAATTCCCCTTTCTCTCGCCGCCTCCCTCGCGAGGAACCTTGATGAAGCATTCATTCAGACTCAAGTTGTGCCGGATACTGTTTTGCCAGCCTTTCTTGTTTTTCTCGTAGAAAGGGAATTTGGTTATGATATACTGGTAAATACCAGACAAAGTGAGGCGCTTCTCAGTGCTCTCCCGGATGGCCATGGCAATGAGAGCCACATACGAATACGGTGGTTTTTGAGACGGGTCCGTTTTCTCCGAAACTTTTTCCTGGACCGGTTCCTCTTTGGGTCGCTCCTTATCCTTCGCCATGTTGGTGTCGTGGACCATCAGGGCCATTGCGTCATCCTCTGGGTTTTGGTAAGTGGCCATCATTGCGCACACCAAAACAAAACAAATACAGCACAAATACAGAACAACAAACGCGATTAACTACACTTGCAGAAAATTATATTAGCCTTAGCACCTCAAGATGGACTTCAAAACAAAACTCTGAGGCTGCCTCCTTAACGTTGAGCGCGCAGAGAAATCCGTATTTTGAGCCACAGTTGGTGACTTATTAGGCACTAGACTCTCCTCTAGAACAAACGTTCTTCCAAACTGGTTTGTGATGGAGGCGCAGCCCAGGTTGTGGTTTGATTCCTCTCTAAGCCCAGCCCTTTTCGCTTTTTTTCCACAGGCAGACGGTAGGCCTACTAGTGGCGGTGGCACTCCAGTGCGTCGTGCGACGTACTGCTCTGTGATTTGTGCGCATTGGACGAGTTCCGCCTCTGTTGGTTTACAGCTGCGTGGTGAGGAATCTCTCGTCTACCCACTTCACATGATCAAATACATTTTCCTGTTCACACACGTTTAAAAAATAACATGTGTTAGAGTGGGATTTAGACAAGATAGCACTCATTGCAAGTGAATAGGAAAACAGTTTAGAGAAACGTTTGTGTCAAAAATAAATTATTAAGAGAAAGAGAATTTCAAGGTACTGTAATTCATTTCGTGAATTTCAATGCCATTCATGGCACGTGTTAATGTAGCATGGGACACAGTTATGATTGACAAAATAGCAAACTGTTAAGTCCTGTATTTATGTTGACTTATAGTTTGTACAAAATAATATCATCTTTGTGTTGTTGTATTGACTGCAATTGTCCACATTGTCCAATGATAAAACAAGGTAGACCCAATATAAATAGTATTTTCAGCTATTGTAAGTAAATATCCTCGGCCTATACACTCAGATTTACCTCAACGTGTTATTGCATTCCGACTGACTGTAGGCAGAAGCCTCATTAGCTACTGACCGCTTGTCCGCAGCAGCCGCAGAAAACCTGGATTGATAGTGCCGCTTAATTAGCAGGCATTGTGATGGAGGTGTAGGAAAGGGCTATACTCTTCCCTGGCCACCCATGTGGGTCCCGTCGGCTTTCTCCGAGATGGTATTTCCGTGCAATGAGAGCTGGCGCAGGTGGAACAGCATTGGCATGTGTGTCATCGCCCGCCACCGGACCACAGTCTTTGGCCCGGCCGGCCGCTGTAGAGAAGCCCCAGCTCGCCTCGCGGAGGAACAGCTGAACAGCGGTGAAAGCCAACCGTCTCTCAGCGCGCAATTACTACAAGACACAGAATGGGCCGTTTCCAGCGCTAAAATAAATACTTTTTTCAGGTTCATGATGATCTTTTTCACATAGCCTATGCTTTTGGACTGAAAAGCATATGCTGAAAATACATTACTCTGCTTAATTGTGTCTAGTTCAGAAAGCGTCGACAAAATAAATCATGCGGCTACTTTTTAAACGTGTGTCAATTTATCACATAGCAATGATATAAATAACAATAATAATGAATTATCATACATAGCCTATCATAGGCTTGTAATTTGTGTATGAGCGTGTCAAAAGGCACCACATGTAGTTAGTTACTAAGTGTAGGAACGTAGTTTGTAAATAATTATGCTTTCAAAATCATGCTAAATATGGTATAAAACATCCACGGAGTGCTGCATATTTTGAAAGTGTTGTACGATATACATGGTGTGGTCAAATGTGTTTGGAGATATAATTGACCAAAATGCCCAAACATTCGTTTTCACCCAGATTAAAAATGTATATTTTGGATAGCAAACACACATGAAAAGTCAAAGAAACAGTTTGATGGTTTTATTTTTATTTTCAAAATCAAGGTGAATACAGGCCTATACTTCACTGACATGCTACTTTAACAAAGCGACACAGATGCGGTGATGTGGTCTTTCAGTGAATGAAAACAAAGAAGACGCCACAAAACTTGAGCCTTTTGTTGGGCAGTTATGACAGTGCGCGTGTGTTTAGTAATACCTCGTGATATTGGGGGTTGTTTAGTCTTTATTGTTGCGGAGAAAGTCTGTGGTCTCTTCATGTTCCCATGCGCCCAAGTCCATGAGGATTAGAACAAGGAACACGAATAGAGAGAGAGAGAAGAAGAGTTGCTGAACGGTCAACAATTATAGAGGTTATCATTCAATCGTTTTGCTATTATCATATTGTTATTAAACAATCATTAATAACAACAGTAGCAGTAATGCCTATTGTGCGATAACATAAATTACTGTAATAACGTCATTAGACTACCAGTAGGCCTACTCATATGGCTCAGAAGGTCAAATAAAACGAAAAGAAAACGTCAAAAAACTTTTGGAACAACGTGGGAAGGGAAACGAAACGATGTTTAAAAGGCTACAAAGTCTCAAACTCAAGGCTAAAACTGCAGATCTGTTTCAATATATTTTTTGGTTTAAACTGGAATATTTACAAATTATTCAGCATTCCTGTGACAATAGATGATTTATTGTTGCCTAGGTCAGGACTTGTCTATGCCCTGCATGGTTGACAAGGAATATCTTGGCAAAATAGGTTCCATTGTTTTGGAACCACGTGTTGACCTATAGGTATTTATCAGTCATTAATGCCACTTATATGTTTTCTATTTTCAACTACATTTTTCTGAATACAATATTATTTTAATAAATAATACATACCTTTTGCTGACTGAAACGTTGGACGCTTGCTTGAGTCTTACTCCAAACGACTGCAGGAGATCGTCGACTTTTCCCCGGGCACACCTCGCTCACCTGCGCGCGGTATCTGGCCGGGGCTGCTACAGTCACGCGCGTCACGTCACAACAAGCTGTAAATAAACTTGTTAAGAATCTGTAAACTCCGCTTGCGCGAGGCCAATGTGTAACCTGAACTATAGCTTAGCTTTAGAGCGCGCTGAGGAATGTTAATTCGATTGTCACATGTTATCTTTATATCACGTTTTAAATTGGATAAAAGAGAACGAAGGAAAAAGTCGTTGGTTGACAAAAGAAGGTAAATACTATTAATCCACCCATTGTAACATGTACATTACGCTAAAACATGGTTTAGGCGCACTGGCAAATTAACAGTCTCATTCAACCAAGATTGCACCAAAGGGGTCATGCGTTATTTTTGGATGCATGGAAATGTTCACAATACCACGCTGCAGAAAGAGAACAGTTGTAGAGGGAAATATGGGTATAGTATGGGTATAGTATGGGTATAGTATGGGTATAGCTCCTGGATACACGTCTGAAGCTGGGCTATACTGTCTAAAACACTAGGCCTAACTTTTCTTCAACGACTGACTTTTCATCAGGAGTTCTCAATACCAAATGGCACTCGTCATTTGGTGAGGGATATGTTCAAATATTAAACTAAATGATGTAACATGAATACGAATTAATTAGGCATAATACCAAAGGTTTAAGCAAAATAACAATCAAATTGTTATATTGAACGAATTGATCTGAACAAAAAAGCAGACGTGCAATAAACCAAAGGCAATGAAGGCCTATCACTGCTGTACAACAAAGAGAATACGAGAGAGCCATGAGATAGACGCAGGGCAGCCTATGTTTTGTTCTTAGATAAATACACACCCTCTACAAATCCTTCTCAAATTCTCGCTTGATCCCCAACAATCATCAGCGAATAAACGCTTAGTGTAATAAAAAGATACAATGTAAAACTACTCCACAGCTGACAGGGTTCTGTTGCGGCTCAGCCGACGCTTTAATTGCAGTAATGATATATCACCTCGTAAATGCACCGAGGTTGTTATAGTTTTGTGTAAGTAGAAACAAATAGTAGTCAACATAATAATATGAACAACAATGATAATAAACTATCCAATTTTTAGTGGCAACCACCAGAATAATACAGAGAAATAACGACAACACCAAAATGGAGCGCATGAATGCGAGTGTGACTGTGTCGCAAAGCCCGTTTGAAGGCCTACAATAAGATAACAAAGCAAACATGGCAGCACCATCTCTTAACCGGCCCTCAGCTTTAATGCACATTGAAAGACTTAAATTCCTGTCCTCGCGCACTTCCTGCCCTCGGTCTAGTCGAGGATGTTTATGATAGGGTGCGCGTGAGGAATGCGAAGGACGAGATCCGCCAGGTCAGCCCGGGGACCGGGCCGGGGCGAACCCACCGAGTCACAGCCCACGGAGTGAAGCCATGCACTGGCAGCAGTATATCCAGTTGAAAAGAACAGGACATACATTAAGGTTAGGATAAAGTATTCTATAAACATATGTATTTGTAATTGTGGTAAACAATACCCATCATGAATTCATTATGTTAATGTGAATTATGTTTTCATTAATAATAATATTATTATTCATAATAATACGTTTTCACAAATGCTCGATGCATTTTTGTTGTACTAATTTCACTGCTGCAATAACATTTTCCGCCCAGAGTGGGGTTATACTGCATCTGGACATCACATTCAGTCGTGGCTATGCCAAGCCCTTATTGCTAAGCCTATAATAATATAAATGTCGAGCATTATTAGGCTATGTGCACTGTTTTGTATTTAATATAACCTGCATACATTATTATAACCATGTGACAAATGGTTGAATTGTTGAAGAACATAACTTTTTTAAATGTAATTGATGCATTCCTATACATTTTTTCATTTAGTCATATCTCGAATAAATCCCTCACAACTGATCAGTTAAAAACCAAGACACAGATCCCCCTTTCCACTTTTACGGTTCAATCGTTAAAGGTATTGATGTGTGACCAGCCAAAGCCGTGTCTCTGTTGCGGCAGTTATGGCGATGTGTTATGTTTTCTTTGGATATTGACTTACGTTTGACAAACTTTTTTGTCTGTTCATTGAGCCATGTGGGAGAAAAGATGGATCCTTCTGTGAAGAAGGAGGACGCGTCACAATGCTTCTCCATCATGGTTTCTAGGCTATGCCGACCCGAAAAATATCAATTTCAATTAGTCGAAATTCTGTCAGTTATTCATGTAGCCTATTGAAATATTGATAATGTACTACATCTCTCTTGCAAAATAGTTTGGTCTCTGCTGAAGACAAATCTGGTTCTGTGAAAGTTCCCAGAACATTCGTTAGGTTGCAGAAAATGTTCTCATAACACAAAAACTGTTCAGTTGTGTTGATGATTATACATTGTTTGTAGGACTATAAAACATTAGCCTGATTTTGCAAGAACTTTCCCGGAACACATTTCGTCTGTTCTTACCTGGAAACCTAATGAGAATGTTTGGGGAATGTTCTGTGGTTGTTATAGATTTGAGCCAATGTTAGGAGAACATTCCAAGGATATTTCAGTTAAAGCATTTTCACACAAAACATAACATTTTGTTATCAAAAACATAATTTTTTCCCTCATCCGAATGTTAGATAAAACACCAACAAAAACTTAAAGGGAATCTTAGCTAATGTTCTGGGAATGTCCCTGGTTTGCTGGGATAACTGGTGAGTAAATATCATACTGTGGTTGAAAATAAAATTAAACCAACCCTGATCTGAACTAACAAGAAAAACACTCTTTTTCATGACCATTGCTTACTAAATGTTTTAGTCTTAAATGAGAAAAAAACACATTTTAAAACGTTATGTTGTTGTGTTATATTTCTAATAGAGACTGATAAATACAGATGTGAAGTAGGTCTCCTCAGGTCATTGGTGCTTGAGTGCTTTTTGCTTTGTCCAATCAGGCCTTGTCGCTCAGGTCAAATCACATCATGTAAAACATGAATGAGTTCACTGCTTGATGCAGGTATTTGTGTATTTGAGAGTGCTTGTGTGTGAAAGTGTGTTTTTGCATGCATGTGTATGTGTGTGTGTGTGGATCGTATGTGTGCACACAATCATTTTTATCATGACAGAAATAAGCAATGAACAGAAAAAAAACATGCTCCATCAGCCCCTCCAGGGTAGAGGGGGAGGGTCACCCGGTCCATCAGAGTGTCAGTGCATCTGCACAGGGCAGGCCGATAGGGGAGGAGAGCCCCCTGGGTTCTCCCAGTTTGATCTCAATGGGTTACTGTGGATCATCTGTAGATGGCTGCCATGCATTGATACATCAGCAAAATACTGCCTCCTCTGAATGGCATCCTTATGAGCGGAGAGGAGGACAGGAGAAGGGGGGACGGCGGATAGAGGGATGGGATGAAAAAGGAGGATGTACCCACAGCCCTCATGCAGCGCCTCAAATGTGTCTCTTCTTCCTCCTCAGAAAGAAGAGAGAGGATAGAGCAAATAAACAGGGACCTCCCCCCTGTTATCCTCCCTCTACCCCCCCCCCCCTCTACCTCCCCACCCACATGGATTACGCTTTGGGAGGTTGAGGGGATGGGGGCATGAGAGGAGTAGACACACACACACGCACACACACACACACACACACACACACACACACACACACACACACACACACACACACACACACACACACACACACACACACACACACACACAACTCCATATCCACCTCGACACTCAAATAACTAGTGTGTGTGTTGGTGTGTGTTCTTGTGTCAGTCTGTTTTAATTTAAGATATAAAATGTATTAATAAAAAGGGTGAGGGGCTTCCTTACTTTGTAAATCCCCCTTTCCAACACACAGATCATTGTCAAAAATGATGAAGGAGCCCCCCTCCTCCATGCCTCCTCTTTCCCTTCTCTCTTGCCTTGAGCGGAAGGTGGCTGTGGTGTATCCTAGTGGCGTTGTGTTTGTCTTCCTTATATCCCAGAGGAAGCCTATGGGAAGCACTAAGCCCCTCTCCCCTGCTCTGCCTGCTCTCCCCTGCCCTGCTGTCTCATTAATATCATCCATCACTCTCTTATTAACTAACAAGCCTGTAGTCTTTATAGTAACCTGGCATTAACGCCACAAAGGGACTGCTGCTTGGACAGTAAAGTATCAATTATATTCTATTGGTTGACCTCTGCCTAGGTCTATGAGCTGCATTCTTATTCCTGTATGGAGTAAAACAACAGATGATCTAACCATTGTGATGAACGAGAGAAGAAGAGGGGAGAGGAGGGGAGAAGAAGGAAGAGGAGATGAGAAGAGAGGAGAAGATGGGAGGGGAGAAGAAGGAAGAGGAGATGAGAAGAGAGGAGAAGAGGGGAGAGGAGGGGAGGGGAGAGGAGGGGAGAGAGACAATGTGTTCCTGTTAACCTCTGCTGAGAGGTGAAGCGCTGGAGCCTCCTGCCAACAAGATTCTCTTTGAGGCTTTCTTGAACCGGGGCCAGGGCCTAAATGACTCACAGGAGCGAGTGTGTGTGTGTATGCGTGTGTGTATGTGTGTGTGTGTGTGTAAATGTGTCTGTTTTTGTGAGAGAGTGTAAGATAAGGTTATGTTTGAGGAAAACAGTGTGAATGTGTGCATTTGTATGTGTGTGAGTGCATGTGTGTGTGTTAGATGTGTGTGTGAGGTGTGTGTGAGAGTGGGTGTGTATGAGAGCGAGAAGCATCCTCACCTTCCAAAATAAAACATTAAACCCACCTTTCACATGGCTAACCTTCCAAACACACCCGTCAAGTCAGAATCACACTCAAATCTTCACAACCCAACTAGAGTAAAAAAACTCAACACTTTTCCTCATCGTATCCGATGGGATTAGATTCCAGACCAAATCAAAACAAGTCATTAGAGGTAATTACCCAGGTAGCACGACTTCTCTGACCAAACAAACATGGCTGCCGACAGACAACCTGAAGACGGATCAAAGCTACTGTTTGACAGGAATCAGCCGACAGAACTCAAATAACCGCCATTTTACAACCCACACAACTCACTCCCTCTCTCTCTGGCTTAGTGTCAATGCAAACTACACACTGACCAAACTGTTCTGACGTCTCAATGCAGAAACACACAGCTAAAAAGATGATTAAACGTTGAATGACACAAGGACAAAGACATCTGGAATGAAACTTGAATGTGTTGACCTTCACAGTTGAGATGTGTGTGAACAGTTGAGCGTTAATTGTGCCGAACCAGAATGATACAGTCAGATGGGTAAGACTGGGTTCATTCTGCATAGGTGGTCTGTCTGTGCTGGGGTTAGTGAGGATATTGCCTCCAGCTCTACCATCGGAAACAGAATACACCCACCTACCATTCATACTCACTTTCCTCATATCCTACCCACTGCCTTGCCTCCTCCTTTCTCTCAGTGTTGCCAAGTTACATGAGTTACTCTACAATGTTATACTTTATCTGTGCTCTCTGCGTATATTCTGTGTCCACTATCTCTCTCTCACACACACACAGACACAAAACCCAGGGTTGCCAGAGTAACCAGACTTTTTTTTTTCTCCAGCATGCTACCTTGCCACTGTACAAAAGCTCAGAGTGCATGTGGGTGGCTGTGAATAAGGTAAGAGATGTTATCTCCCTGCTCCACTGATAGAGACCAATGAGAAAAACAGCCTCTGTAAGTCCTGACTGGGTCCACCAGCTGGCTGGCTCTCTCTCTCTTTCTCTTTCTCTCTGTCTCTGTCTCTGTCTCTGTCTCTGTCTCTGTCTTTCTCTCTCTCTCTCTCTCTCTCTCTCTCTCTCTCTCTCTCTCTCTCTCTCTCTCTCTCTCTACTCTCTCTCTCTCTCTCTCTCTATATAAAGTCTCTCTCTCTCTCTCTCTCTCAAAATCTCTCTCTCTCTCTCTCTCTCTCTCATTATGGGAAACATGGGAAACATGTGTTAACATTGCCAAAGCAAGTGAGGTAGACAACATACAAAGTGAATATATAAAGTGAAAAACAACAAAAATTAACAGTAAACATTACACATACAGAAGTTTAAAAACAGTAAAGACATTACAAATGTCATATTATATATATATATACAATGTACAAATAGTTAAAGGACACAAGATAAAATGAATAAGCATAAATATGGGTTGTATTTACAATGGTGTTTGTTCTTCACTGGTTGCCCTTTTCTCGTGGCAACAGGTCACAAATCTTGCTGCTGTGATGGCACACTGTGGAATTTCACCCAAAAGATATGGGAGTTTTTCAAAATTGGATTTGTTTTCGAATTCTTTGTGGATCTGTGTAATCTGGGGGAAATATGTCTCTCTAATATGGTCATACATTGGGCAGGAGGTTAGGAAGTGCAGCTCAGTTTCCACCTCATTTTGTGGGCAGTGAGCACATAGCCTGTCTTCTCTTGAGAGCCATGTCTGCCTACGGCGGCCTTTCTCAATAGCAAGGCTATGCTCACTGAGTCTGTACATAGTCAAAGCTTTCCTTAATTTTGGGTCAGTCACAGTGGTCAGGTATTCTGCCGCTGTGTACTCTCTGTGTAGGGCCAAATAGCATTCTAGTTTGCTCTGTTTTTTTTTTAATTCTTTCCAATGTGTTAAGTAATTATCTTTTTGTTTTCTCATGATTTGGTTGGGTCTAATTGTGCTGTTGTCCTGGGGCTCTGTAGGGTGTGTTTGTGTTTGTGAACAGAGCCCCAGGACCAGCTTGCTTAGGGACTCTTCTCCAGGTTCATCTCTCTGTAGGTGATGGCTTTGTTATGGAAGGTTTGTGAATCGCTTCCTTTTAGGTGGTTGTAGAATTTAACGGCTCTTTTCTGGATTTTGATAATTAGTGGGTATCGGCCTAATTCTGCTCTGCATGCATTATTTGGTGATTTACGTTGTACACGGAGGATATTTTTGCAGAATTCTGCGTGCAGAGTCTCAATTTGGTGTTTGTCCCATTTTGTGAAGTCTTGGTTGGTGAGCGGACCCCAGACCTCACAACCATAAAGGGCAATGGGCTCTATGACTGATTCAAGTATTTTTAGCCAAATCCTAATTGGTATGTTGAAATTTATGTTTCTTTTGATGGCATAGAATGCCCTTCTTGCCTTGTCTCTCAGATCGTTCACAGCTTTGTGGAAGTTACCTGTGGCGCTGATGTTTAGGCCAAGGTATGTATAGTTTTTGTGTGCTCTAGGGCAACAGTGTCTAGATGGAATTTGTATTTGTGGTCCTGATGACTGGACCTTTTTGGAACACCATTATTTTGGTCTTACTGAGATTTACTGTCAGGGCCCAGGTCTGACAGAATCTGTGCATAAGATCTAGGTGCTGCTGTAGGCCCTCCTTGGTTGGTGACAGAAGCACCAGATCATCAGCAAACAGCAGACATTTGACTTCGGATTCTAGCAGGGGGAGGCCGGGTGCTGCAGACTTTTCTAGTGCCCGCGCCAATTTGTTGATATATATGTTGAAGAGGGTGGGGCTTAAACTGCATCCCTGTCTAACCCCACGACCCTGTGTGAAGAAATGTGTGTGTTTTTTGACAATTTTAACCGCACACTTGTTGTTTGTGTACATGGATTTTATAATGTCGTATGTCTCTCTCTCTCTCTCTCAGACTATTTCTCTGTCTCTCTGTTTCTCTCTACCCCTCTCCTTTATCGACAGGTTATTCATCCATCGTTCATGATTCATTAACCCATCCTAGTAGGTAGGGGAGGATGCTGAGCTACTCTGCTAATGATAGTCATCTTGATTTGATGCACCACATACTGCAGCATTAGTTAGCATCTGTTAGTGCTGTGTTGCCAGAAGATAAGCATTTATTTTACCAGGTAAATTGACTGAGAACACATTCTCATTTACAGCAACAACCTGGGGAATAGTTACAGGGGAGAGGGATGAATGAGCCAATTGGAAGCTGGGGATGACTAGGTTACTATGATGGTATGAGGGCCAGATTGGGGATTTAGCCAGGACACCGAGGTTAACACCCTTATTCTTACAATAAGTGCCATGGGATCTTTAATGACCACAGAGTCAGCCCATGTAACGTCCCATCCGAAAGACAGCACCCTACACAGGGCAATGCCCCCAATTACTGCCCTAGGGCACTGGGATATTTATATTTTAGACCAAAGGAAAGAGTGCCTCCTACTGGCTCTCCAACACCACTTCTAGCAGCATCAGGTCTTCCATCCAGGACTAACCCTGATTAGCTTCAGAGTCAAGCCAGCAGTGGGATGCAGGGTGGTATAATGCTGTCTCAAAAACAAAGATGTGACTGACATATGAAGTCACTGAAAAACACTCAGAGAGGTGCTATAAGTGTGCTCTAAGTAAGCACATTGACAGGGCCTCTCAACATGCTCAAGAGTTAACAACACTGAATTGGTAAAATCAGCCCAACTACAGTCTATCTGACCTACCAAACCTCTCCAGAACTACAGTCTCTGACCTACCAAACCTCTAGAACTACAGTCTGTCTGATCTACCAAATGTCCCCAAAACTACAGTCTGTCTGACCTACCAAACCTCTCCAGAACTACAGTCTCTGACCTACCAAACCTTTAGAACTACAGTCTGTCTGATCTACCAAATGTCCCCAAAACTACAGTCTGTCTGACCTACCAAACCTCTCCAGAACTACAGTCTCTGACCTACCAAACCTCTAGAACTACAGTCTGTCTGATCTACCAAATGTCCCCAAAACTACAGTCTGTCTGACCTACCAAACCTCTCCAGAACTACAGTCTCTGACCTACCAAACCTTTAGAACTACAGTCTGTCTGATCTACCAAATGTCCCCAAAACTACAGTCTGTCTGACCTACCAAACCTCTCCAGAACTACAGTCTCTGACCTACCAAACCTTTAGAACTACAGTCTGTCTGATCTACCAAATGTCTCCAGAACTACAGTCTGTTTGACCTACCAAACTTCTCCAGAACTACTATCTCTGACCTACCAAACCTCTCCAGAACTACTGTCTGTCTGACTTACCAAACCTCTCCAGAACTACAGTCTGTCTGACCTACCAAACCTCTCCAGAACTACAGTCTGCCTGGCCTACCAAACATCTAGAACTACAGTCTGTCTGACCTACCAAACATCTAGAAATACAGTCTGTCTGACCGACACCACACATGCCTGCCCTACACAAGGCCTTTCCTCTCTCCTATCACCAAAATAACAAACAGGACAACCAGGCGGCCAAACATTCAGTGAGCACCCCAGCACACACACACACACAAACACCCCGTTACAGCCCTGAGGATGGTTTGAGAGGTGGGTGTCTGTGGGGAGAGGAGGGTTTTGGGTTACCCAGAACACAGCTACAGCAGCCCAGTCTCCCTTGTACAATCATCATCACCTAATTACTGTTGGACAAGGCAAAATGATTAAAATGCAGGCTCAATGGAGAATCTGAATTCAATGGGAGTATAAGTATTGACGTGTGTCCTAAGTCATAGATAAATCATCTTTCACATCTGAGGATGAATAGAAAGAGAGAGGGGGATTTAGAGAAGGACGGAGAGAGAATACTTCCTCGTTAGTGTTCCTTGAGGGCAGAGAGAGGAGGACTGAGAACTGTCTCCCAGCGGACCTCAAGATGTCCTGTTTTCTTTTTCTCCTGCAGGAAACAACATCACCTTGGGCTCTAAAGCCTTCTCTGTGGAGATGAGCTCTCATTCTTGGACATTCAGGAATTAATATGCACACATATGCATCCAAGCAAATGCATGCTAACATGCACACACACATTCACCGACTCGCATCCAGTATGTGATTGCACTATCATCATTATAATTGCACTACATGCAGTGCCTTCAGAAAGTATTCATACCCCTTATTCTACATTTTGTTGTGTTACAGCCTGAATTCAAAATGTATTAAAAAGCTTTTTCTCTCACCCATCTACAGACAATACCCCCTAATGACAAAGTGAGAACATGTCAAAAATGTTTCTTTGCAAATTTATTGAAAGTGAAATACAGAAATATCTAATTTACATTTATACCCCTGAGTTAATACATGTTAGAATCTTGTTTGGCAGCGATTACAGCTGTATGTCTTTCTGTTTTGCACACTTGGATTGTACAATATTGCCAATTATTCTTTTCAAAATTATTGGTTGTTGATCATTGCTAGACAACCATTTTCAGGTCTTGTCATAGACTTTCAAGCAGATTTAAGTCAAAACTGTAATTCAGCCACTCAGGAACATTCACTGTTTTCTTGGTAAGCAACTCCAGTGTAGATTTGGAATTGTGTTTTAGGTCATTGTCCTGCTGAACGGTGAATTCATCTCACAGTGTCTGGTAGAAAGCAGACTGAACCAGGTTTTCCTCTAAGATTTTGCCCGTGCTTATCTCCATTCCATTTATTTTGTATCCTGAAAAACTCCCCAGTCCTTAACGATTACAAGCATACCCATAACACGATGCAGCCACCACTATGCTTTAAAATATGGAGAGCTGTACTAAGTAACGTGTTCTATTGGATTTGCCACAAACATTACACTTTGCATTCAGGACAAAAAAGTGAATTGCTTTGCCACATTTTTTGCAGTATTACTTTAGTGCCTTATTGCAAACAAGATGCATGATTTTGAATATTTTTTATCATCTATAGGCTTCCTTCTTTTCACGCTGTCATTTAGGTTAGTATTGTGGAGTAATTACAATGTTGTTCATCCATCCTCAGTTTTCATCTATCACAGCCATTAACCTCTAACTTTTTAAAGTCACCATTGGCCTCATGGTGAAATCACTGAGTGGTTTCCTTCCTGTCTGGCAACTGAGATAGAAAGGATGTATTGACTGGGTGTCCATCCAAAGTGCAATTCATAACTTCACCATGCCCAAAGGGATATTCAATGTCTGCTTTTTACATTTTTACTCATCTACTAATAGGTGCCCTTCTTTGTTAGGCATTGGAAAACCTCCCTGATCTTTATGATTGAATTTGTGTTTGAAATTCACTGCTGGACTGAGGGACCTTAAGTGACTAGGGGGCAGTATTTTCATTTTTGGAAAAATAAAGTTCCCGTAGTAAACAGGATATTTTGTCAGGACAAGATGCTAGAATATGCATATAATTGACAATTTAGGATAGAAAACACTCTAAAGTTTCCAAAACTGTAAAGATATTGTCTGTGAGTATAACAGTACTGATATTGCAGGCGAAAGCCTGAGAAAAATCCAACCCGGAAGTGCCTCATGTTTTGAATGCGCCACACTCCAATGCGTCCCTATTGAGCAGTGAATTGGCTATCAACCAGATTACTTTTTCTCCGTCTTCCCCAAGGTGTCTCCAGCATTGTTACGCATTTATGTTGAAGAATACCCGTAAGCGGCTACATTGCGCAACTGGTCACCTGATGGCTCCCAGAGTGATTCTCGTGTAAAATACAGAGGTAGCCATTATTCCAATCGGTCCTACTGAAAAACCAATTGTCCCGGTGGATATATTATCGAATAGATATTTGAAAAACATCTTGAGGATTGTTTATAAACAACGTTTGCCATGTTTCTGTTGATATTATGGAGCTAATTTGGAATATTCTTTGGCATTTTAGTGACTGCAATTTCTGGGCGATTTCTCAGCCAAACGTGAAAGAACAAATGGAGCTATTTCGCCTACAAAAATAATATTTTTGGAAAAAAGGAACATCGGCTATCTAACTGGGAGCCTCGTGAGTGAAAACATCCGAAGATCAAAGGTAAACGATTTAATTTGATTGCTTTTCTGATTTCCGTGACAAAGTTACCTGCTGCTAGCTGGACAAAATGCTATGCTATCGATAAACTTACACAAATGCTTGTCTAGCTTTGACTGTAAAGCATATTTTGAAAATTTCAGATGACAGGGTGATTAACTAAAGGTTAAGCTGTGTCTCAATATATTTCACTTGTGATTTTCATGAATAGGAATATTTTCTAGGAATATTTAGGCCCGCTGCGTTATGCTAATTAGTGTCAGTCGATGATTACGCTCCCTCATGCGGGATGGGGAGTCATTAGAGGTTAAAGACACTTGTATGTGTGGGGTACAGAGATGAGGTAATCATTCAAAAATCATGTTAAACACTATTATTGCACACTGAGTGAGTCCATGCAACTTATGTGACTTGATAAGCAATTTTTACGATTGAACTTATTTAGGCTAGCCATAACAAAGGGGTTGAATACTTATTGACTCAAGACATTTCAGCTTTTCATTTTTTATTAATTTGTTAAAATTACAAAAACATTAATTTCAACATTAATTCAACATTAAACATTCATTTTTTAATTAACTTTGACATTATGAGTTTTGTGTGTAGGCCATTACCAAAAAATGATAAATTTAATCCATTTTAAATTCAGGCTGTAACTTAACAAAATGTGGAACAAGTCAAGGGGTATGAATACCTTCTTGAAGGCATTGTTCAGTCGTGGCCAAAAGTTTTGAGAATGACACAAATATTAATTTTCACAAAGTCTGCTGCCTCAGTTTGTATGATGACAATTTGCATATACTCCAGAATGTTATGAAGAGTGATCAGATGAATTGCAATTAATTGCAAAGTCCCTCTTCGCCATGCAAATGAACTGAATCCCCAAACAACATTTCCACTGCATTTCAGCCCTGCCACAAAAGGACCAGCTGACATCATGTCAGTGATTCTCTCGTTAACACAGGTGTGAGTGTTGACTAGGACAAGGCTGGAGATCACTCTGTCATGCTGAATGAGTTCGAATAACAGACTGGAAGCTTCAAAAGGAGGGTGGTGCTTGGAATCATTGTTCTTCCTCTGTCAACCATGGTTACCTGCAAGGAAACACGGGCCATCATCATTGCTTTGCACAAAGAGGTCCTTCACAGGCAAGGATATTGCTGCCAGTAAGATTGCACCTAAATCAACCATTTATTGGATCATCAAGAACTTCAAGGAGAGCAGTTCAATTGTTGTGAAGAAGGCTTCAGTGCGCCCAAGAAAGTCCAGCAAATGGCAGGACCGTCTCCTAAAGCTGATTCAGCTTGTCCTGGTAATCCGTCTGGCCCCGCAGCCTTGTGTATGTTGACCTGTTTAAAGGTCTTACGTCGGCTACAGAGAGCGTGATCACACAGTCGCCCGGAACAGCTGATGCTCTCATGCATACCTCAGTGTTGCTTGCCTCGAAGCGAGCATAGAAGTGATTTAGCTAGTCTGGTAGGCTCGTATCACTGGGCAGCTCGCGGCTGTGCTTCCCTTTGTAGTCTGTAATAGTTTGCAAGCCCTGCCACATCCGACGAGCGTCGGAGCCGTTGTAGTAGGATTCAATCTTAGCCCTGTTTTGACGCTTTGGCTGTTTGATGGGTCGTCGCAGGGCATAGCAGGATTTCTTGTAAGCTTCCGGGATAGAGTCCTGCACCTTGAAAGCGGCAGCTCTACCCTTTAACTCAGTGCGAATGTTGCCTGTAATCCATGGCTTCTGGTTGGGGTATGTACGTACAGTCACTGTGGGGATGACGTCCTCAATGCACTTATTGATAAAGCCAGTGACTGATGTGGTCTATTCCTCAATGTCATCGGAATAATCCCGGAACATGTTCCAGTCTGTGATAGCAAAGCAGTCCTGTAGTTTAGCATCTGCTTCATCTAACCATTTTTTTATAGACCGAGTCACTGGTGATACCTGCTTTCGCTTTTGCTTGTAAGCAGGAAACAGGAGGATAGAGTTGTGGTCGGATTTACCAAATGGAGGGCGAGGGAGAGCTTTGTTCGCGTTTCTGTGTGTGGAGTACAGGTGATCTAGAATTTCTTTCCCTCTGGTTGCACATTTAACATGTTGATAAAGATTTGGTAGAACTGATTTAATTTTCCCTGCATTAAAGTCTCCGGCCACTAGGAGCGCTGCCTCTGGGTAAGTGGTTTCCTGTTTGCTTATTTCCTTATACAGCTGACTGAGTGCGGTCTTAGTGCCAGCATCTGTCTGTGTTGATAAATAAACAGCCACGAAAGGTATAGCTGAGAACTCTCTAGGCAAGTAGTGTGGCCTGCAGTTTATCACAATATACTCTACTTCAGGCGAGCAAAATCTAGATGCTTCCTTAGATTTCGTGCACCACCTGTTGTTTACAAATATGCACAGACCGCCTCCCCTCGTCTTACCGGAGTGTGCTGTTCTATCCTGCCGGTGCAGCGTGTATCCCGCTAGCTGAATATCCATGTCGTCATTCAGCCACGATTCCGTGAAGCATAGGATATTACAGTTTTTGATGTCCCGTTGGTAGGATATTCGTGATCTTACCTCGTCTAGTTTATTGTCCAATGATTGCACGTTGGCGAGTAGTATTGATGGTAACGGCAGCTTTCCTAGGGACAGACTGATATTCTGCAAAAGCTACAGGGATTAGACTGCTGAGGACTGGGGTAAAGTCATTTTCTCTGATGAATCCCCTTTCCGATTGTTTGGGGCATCTGGAAAAAAGCTTGTCCGGAGAAGACAAGGTGAGCGCTACCATCAGTCCAGTGTCATGCCAACAGTAAAGCATCCTGAGACCATTCATGTGTGGGGTTGCTTCTCAGCCAAGGGAGTGGGCTCACTCACAATTTTGCCTAAGAACACAGCCATGAATAAAGAATGGTACCAACACATCCTTCGAGAGCAACTTCTCCCAACCATCCAGGAACAGTTTGGTGACGAACAATGCCTTTTCCTGCATGATGGAGCTCCTTGCCATAAGGCAAAAGTGATAACTAAGTGGCCCGGGGAACAAAACATCAATATTTTGGGTCCATGGCCAAGAAACCCCCCAGACCTTAATCCCATTGAGAACTTGTGGTCAATCGTCAAGAGGCGGGTGGATAAACAAAACCACACAAATTCTGACAAACTCCAAGCATTGATTATTCAAGAATGGGCTGCATCAGTCAGGATGTGGCCCAGAAGTTAACTGACAGCATGCCAGGGCGGCTTTGCAGAGGTTTTGAAAAAGAAGGGTCAACACTGCAAATATTGACTCTTTGCATCAACTTAGTGTAATTGTCAATAAAAGCCTTTGGCACTTATGAAATGCTTATAATTATTCTTCAGCATTCCATAGTAACATCTGACAAAAATATCTAAAGACACTGAAGCAGCAAACTTTGTGGAAATGAATATTTGTGTCATTCTCAAAACTTTTGGCCACGACTGTATACTCAGATTTTCACACAGACATGAAAACACACATTAACACACACACAGGCAAGTGGGTAACGGATGTGAATCCACACACGTACACACAGTTTACCTCTGAGGCATAGACCAGGCTCACGGTGAGTATTCCGCTCATGTCTGTTCACACTGCTGTAATTCACAGTGACATCACAAACACTGACCCTTTTTTTCTCCCTCTCCTCTCATTATTTTCTCTCTCTTTCCTCTCATTGTGTCACTCTAAACATGCCTCTACTCTTTCTCTCTCTATGTCCCTGTCTATCTTTCTCACCTCATCAGCCTCACTTCTCAACACTTCTCTTGCTTCCTGAGCGTTTGTGAGGGGAGAGATGAGATCGGAACATCATAGCAAGAGTTCGGAAGATCTGAGCCCCCCCCCCTCTCTCTCTACACATATGTGTAAGATAGTGTAGGCCTATATTGGTCTACAGTGTCTGGGTCTGTCTCTCTTTTTCTCTGAAATCCTATCTGTATCAGATAAGAGCATCAGATAAGAGCAGAACATGACATCATGTTCAACTGGTGTGGCTGGTTATTGACTAGTGAGCTAATATAAGGGTGTGAATGATGTGTACATCTCTCATGCTGTGAGGGTGTGAATGATGTGTACATCTCTCATGCTGTGAGGGTGGGATGTGTATGGTATAATCTCTCTACACCCCTCTCTCTTTATATCCGTCTCCCTCTCTATAAATATGTCTCTCTCCATATATCCCTCTCTCTCTTGTTCGACCTCATTCTCCCTTTCTCACTGCTTCCTTCCCTCACTCTCTTTCTCTCCATTTTTCTCTTCACCTCTCTCTCCATACTTCTCTCCCTCCCTCTCTCTGCACCTCTCTCCCTCCCTCTCTCTCTTCATCTCTCTCTGCACCTCTCTCTATCCTCTATCTCTCTCCATACTTCTCTCCCTCCCTCCATCTCTCTCCATCTCTCTCTGCACCTCTCTCTCATCCTCTCTCTATCTCCATATTTCTCTCCCTTCCTCTCTCTCTCTCCATCTCATCCTCTCTCTCTATACTGCTCTCCCTCCCTCCATCTCTTGCTGCACCTCTCTCTCCATCCCTCTCTCTCTCCATACTTCTCTCCCTCCCTCTCTCTCCATTTCTCTCTACACCTCTCTCTCTCTCCATACTTCTCTCCCTCCCTCTCTACCTCTCTCTGCACCTCTCTCTCTCCATCTCTCTCTGCACATCTCACTCCATCCTCTCTCTCTCCATAGTTCTCTCTCCCTCCCACTCTCCATCTCTCTCTGCACCTCTCTCTCCATCCCCTCTCTCCATACTTCACCTGGTTTAAAGCGGTTTAAAGTGATCATGTTTACACTATCGGGGCCAGTGATCTACCACGCAAGGCATCGCCGGGGCAACAGGGCTGCTGTCACACAGGCAGAACTGAGCACACCCCACCCTTCATTAGACAAACTGACCTATGGGGATAGAGATTGTGTTATGGCTCTGTGTGACCAGCGTGTGTGTGTTACTGACCTGCAGGGAGGGGAGGAGGGACTAAGGGGGACTACCCAATAGTGGTAGTGCAGGGTCATCCCGCAGCGGGGTCATCCCGACCTCGGGGCCCCGTGAGCAGACGGGACTTCTGAGGGGAGGAGAGGAAGGAGCAGGAGGGAAGACCCCCGGAGTACAGGGCCACAGTCCGACCCTCAAATACCCCCCCTCCGCGGCCTGGCTTAGCCAGACCCGACCCAACATGTTCCTAATCAGGGAACACAAACCATACTTTTATTAAAGAGAGAAGGTCGGCGAGGCAGGACACACACGTACAGGCAGACACACACACACACGGACACAGGCAGGCACACACACGGACACAGGCAGAAACACACACACACACACGTACACACACGTACAGGCAGACACAGACGGACACAGGCAGACACAGACACACAAACATACAGGCAGACACACACATGGACACAGGCAGACACACACACAAACGTACACGCAGACACACACACAGACACACACACACATACACACAAATGTACAGGCAGACACACACACACAAAAGTACAGGCAGACACACACACCCAGACAAAAAATATATCTATCTATCTGTCTGTCTTCTTTGCTCTCCTTTTATCTCCCTCCATCCCTCTCCCTCTTTCCAGCAAAACAAACGGAGGGATTAGGGATTGGCGGAGGGGTAATGAGAGCCTGGTGAGGAGTGTTGACCATAGGGGTGCTGCAGATTAGGAGGGTAGGCCTCAATCTCACACTTCTCTCTAAAAGCAGCTAATGTTTCTTTTGAAGAAATAATCCTGTTAGGCTGCTTATTGCTACTCTCCAATTAAACACCTTTACTGGTATTACCACAGCCAGCAATGTCCGAGGGAGAGGGTAAAAACATTATTCTGTGTTGAGTCTAAAGATGTAGTTAATATCCTCCATAGATATTTACCTATGAAAATACACATCTGCAATGACATCAATTCAGAATGACAAAGTAGCTAATCCATGAATTTAGACGTACTGGTAATTAGAGTCAATACCTGACACACCACAAATGCAGTCTGAAGACAAAGCCACCCAGCCACTGAATAAGGCCAGTAATTACCAGTTTTATTGTCACATACACCGGATAGATGCAGAGAAATGTGTTGTTTACAGGGTCAGCCAGTAGTATGTTACCCCTGGAGCATATTAGGGTTAAGTGCCTTGCTAAATGGCACATCGGCAGATTTGTTCAACTGTTGGCTCGGGTATTCGATCTGCTAGGCCACCTGCCGCCCTTAACACTACTCACTAGATGAACTGATAGGGGGCGCTGTGTGAAAGCCACCTTGCCTCCATCTTGGCACCCCCCCACCATTGTAATGAATATAAAAATACAAAATGTAAATTAAAACAATTTACTTAAAGTATTATTTTTGGAGATGACTAATGTCACTGTCCCCACGACAACAACAATAAATACTTAAATACATGTAATTTGGTCCTTGAAACATTTAATTTAAATAATGTAGAATTTCATGCTCCTACTGGGGAGTGTCAATATGGCCAACTGGTGGCTTCAAAACCTCTCAATTGCAGATACATGACATCAGCAATCCAGGCTTTATATACATCATTGGTCATTACAAAGATATTACCTACAGATAGACCCCCTAGTATATTTTGTTCATACACACTGCCCCCTGGTGGTAATGATGATGATAAACAGTCATGCCCAGGCCTGACTGACACAGATCACAGACACAAGTCTCCTTGGTTTATTTAAGTTACACTATACATACAAAAGGATGTGGACACCCGTCCACATGAGTGGATTTGGCTATTTCAGCCACACCCGTGGCTGACAGGTGTATAAAATCAAGCACACAGCCATGCAATCTCCATAGACAAACATTGGCAGTGGAATGGCCTTACTGAAGAGCTCAGTGACTTTCATTGTGGCACTGCGAAGTTGTAGGCAACACAAGCTATGCTCACAGAACAGGACCACAGAGTGCTGAAGGGTGGATCGCATAAAAATCATCTGTCCTCAGTTGCAACACTTACTACTGAGTTCCAAACTGCCTCTGGAATTGCCACAAGAACTGTTAGTCAGGAGCTTCATGTAATGGGTTTCCATGGCCGAGCAGGCTCACACAAGTCTAAGATCACCATGTGCAATGTCAAGTGTCGGGTGGAGTGGTGTAAAGCTCACCTCCATTGGACTCTGGAGCAGTGGAAATGCATTCTCTGGAGTGATGAATCATGCTTCACCATCTGGCAGTCTGACGGACGAATCTAGGTGCCAGGAGAACGCTACCTGCCCCAATGCATAGTGAAACTGTAAAGTTTGGTGAAGGAGGAATAATGGTCTGGGGCTGTTATCCATGTTTTCGGGCTATGCCCCCTTGTTCCAGTGAAGGGAAATCTTAACGCTAGTGTAACAGCTTTCTTCCGTTGAAGGAGAGTCGGACCAAAATGCAGCGTGGTTAGTTCGATACATCTTTACTGACGAAAAAAAGCCATCCTCCCCTCCTGTTCTCCATGAATGTCAGACTAGCCATCCTCCCCTCCTGTCCTCCCTGTATGTCAGACTAGCCATCCTCCCCTCCTGTTCTCCATGTATGTCAGACTAACCATCCTCCCCTACCCTCCTCTCCTCCATGTATGTGAGACTAGCCATCCTCCCCTCCTGTCCTCCATGTATGTCAGACTAGCAATCCTCCCCTCCTCTCCTCCCTGTATGTCAGACTAGCCATCCTCCCCTCCTGTCCTCCATGTATGTCAGACTAGCCATACTCCCCTCCATGTATGTCAGACAAGCCATCCTTCCCTCCTGTCCGACATGTATATCAGACTAGCCATCCTCCCCTCCTGTCCTCTGTGTATGTCAAACTAGCCATCCTCCCCTCCTGTCCTCCATGTATGTCAGACTAACCATCCTCCCCTATCCTCCTCTCCTCCATGTATGTGAGACTAGCCATCCTCCCCTCCTGTCCTCCATGTATGTCAGACTAGCCATCCTCCCCTCCTCTCCTCCATGTATGTCAGACTAGCCATCCTCCCCTACCCTCCTCTCCTCCATGTATGTGAGACTAGCCATCCTCCCCTCCTGTCCTCCATGTATGTCAGACTAGCTATCCTCCCCTCCTGTCCTCCATGTATGTCAGACTAGCCATCCTCCCCTCTTGTCCCCCGTGTATGTCAAACTAGCCATCCTCCCCTCCTGTCCTCCCTGTATGTCAGACGAGCCATCCTCCCCTCCTGTCCTCCATGTATGTCAGACTAGCCATCCTCCCCTCCTGTCCTCCATGTATGTCAGACAAGCCATCCTCCCCTCCTGTCCTCCATGTATGTCAGACAAGCCATCCACCCCTCCTGTCCTCAATGTATGTCAGACAAGCCAACCTTCCCTCCTGTCCTCCATGAATATCAGACTAGCTATCCTCCCCTCCTGTCCTCTATGTATGTCAGACTAGCCATCTTCCCCTCCTGTCCTCCATGTATGTCAGAAAAGCCATCTTCCCATCCTGTCCTCCATTAACTTAAGACGAGCCATCCTCCCGTTCTGTCCTCCCTGTATGTCAGACTAGCCATCCTCCCCTCCTGTCCTCCATATATGTCAGACTAGCCATCCTCCCCTCCTGTCCTCTGTGTATGTCAAACTAGCCATCCTCCCCTCCTGTCCTCCATGTATGTCAGACTAACCATCCTCCCCTACCCTCCTCTCCTCCATGTATGTGAGACTAGCCATCCTCCCCTCCTGTCCTCCATGTATGTCAGACTAGCCATCCTCCCCTCCTCTCCTCCATGTATGTCAGACTAGCCATCCTCCCCTCCTGTCCTCCATGTATGTCAGACTAGCCATCCTCCCCTCCTGTCCTCCATGTATGTCAGACTAGCCATCCTCCCCTCCTGTCCTCCATGTATGTCAGACAAGCCATCCTCCCCTCCTGTCCTCCATGTATGTCAGACAAGCCATCCACCCCTCCTGTCCTCAATGTATGTCAGACAAGCCAACCTTCCCTCCTGTCCTCCATGAATATCAGACTAGCTATCCTCCCCTCCTGTCCTCCATGTATGTCAGACTAGCCATCTTCCCCTCCTGTCCTCCATGTATGTCAGAAAAGCCATCTTCCCATCCTGTCCTCCATTAACTTAAGACGAGCCATCCTCCCGTTCTGTCCTCCCTGTATGTCAGACTAGCCATCCTCCCCTCCATATATGTCAGACTAGCCATCCTCCCCTCCTGTCCTCTGTGTATGTCAAACTAGCCATCCTCCCCTCCTGTCCTCCATGTATGTCAGACTAACCATCCTCCTCTACCCTCCTCTCCTCCATGTATGTGAGACTAGCCATCCTCCCCTCCTGTCCTCCATGTATGTCAGACTAGCCATCCTCCCCTCCTCTCCTCCATGTATGTCAGACTAGCCATCCTCCCCTCCTGTCCTCCATGTATGTCAGACTAGCCATCCTCCCCTCCTGTCCCCCGTGTATGTCAAACTAGCCATCCTCCCCTCCTGTCCTCCATGTATGTCAGACTAGCCATCCTCCCCTCCTGTCCTCCCTGTATGTCAGACGAGCCATCCTCCCCTCCTGTCCTCCATGTATGTCAGAGTAGCCATCCTCCCCTCCTGTCCTCCATGTATGTCAGACTAGCCATCCTCCCCTCCTGTCCTCCATGTATGTCAGACAAGCCATCCTCCCCTCCTGTCCTCCATGTATGTCAGACAAGCCATCCACCCCTCCTGTCCTCAATGTATGTCAGACAAGCCAACCTTCCCTCCTGTCCTCCATGAATATCAGACTAGCTATCCTCCCCTCCTGTCCTCCATGTATGTCAGACTAGCCATCTTCCCCTCCTGTCCTCCATGTATGTCAGAAAAGCCATCTTCCCATCCTGTCCTCCATTAACTTAAGACGAGCCATCCTCCCGTTCTGTCCTCCCTGTATGTCAGACTAGCCATCCTCCCCTCCTGTCCTCCATATATGTGAGACTAGCCATCCTCCCCTCCACGAATTTCAGACTAGCCATCCTCCCCTCCTCTGCTCCATGTATGTCCAACTAGCCATGCTCCCCTCATCTCCTCCATGTATGTCAGACTAGCCATCCTCCCCTCCTGTCCTCCCTACATCTGTCAGCCTAGCCATCCCCCTCCTGTCCTCCCTGTATGTCAGACTAGCCATCCTCCCCTCCTGTCCTCCCTGTATGTCAGACTAGCCATCCTCCCATTCTGTCCTACAAACATGTCAGACTAGCCATCCTCCCCTCCTGTTCTCCATGTATGTCAGACTAACCATCCTCCCCTCCTGTTCTCCATGTATGTCAGACTAGCCATCCTCCCTCCTGTCCTCCCTGTATGTCAGACTAGCCATCCTCCCCTCCTGTTCTCCATGTATGTCAGACTAACCATCCTCCCCTACCCTCCTCTCCTCCATGTATGTGAGCTAGCCATCCTCCCTCCTGTCCTCCATGTATGTCAGACTAGCCATCCTCCCCTCCTCTCCTCCCTGTATGTCAGACTAGCCATCCTCCCTCCTGTCTCCATGATGTCAGACTAGCCATACTCCCCCTCATCTCCTCCATGTATGTCAGATTAGCCATCCTCCCCTCCTGTCCTCCCTGTATGTCAGACAATCCTCCCTCCTTTCCTCACTGGATGTCAGACTAGCCATCCTCCCTCCTGTCCTCCATGTATGTCAGACTAGCCATCCTCCCCTCCATGTATGTCAGACAAGCCATCCTTCCCTCCTGTCCTACATGTATATCAGACTAGCCATCCTCCCCTCCTGTCCTCTGTGTATGTCAAACTAGCCATCCTCCCTCCTGTCCTCCATGTATGTCAGACTAGCCATCCTCCCCGCCTGTCCTCCATGTATGTCAGACTAGCCATCCTCCCCTCATGTCCTCCATGCATATGTCAGACTAACCATCCTCCCTACCTGCTCTCCTCCATGTATGTGAGACTAGCCATCCTCCCCTCCTGTCCTCCATGTATGTCAGACTAGCCATCCTCCTCCTCTCCTCCATGTATGTCAGACTAGCCATCCTCCCCTCCCTGTATGTCAGACTAGCCATCCTCCCTCCTGTCCTCCATGTATGTCAGACTGAGCCATATTCCCTCCTGTCCTCTGTGTATGTCAAACTAGCCATCCACCCCTCCTGTCCTCAATGTATGTCAGACAAGCCAACCTTCCCTCCTGTCCTCCATGAATATCAGACTAGCTATCCGAAACCCTCCTGTCCTCCATGTATGTCAGACTAGCCATCTTCCCCTCCTGTCCTCCATGTATGTCAGAAAAGCCATCTTCCCATCCTGTCCTCCATTAACTTAAGACGAGCCATCCTCCCGTTCTGTCCTCCCTGTATGTCAGACTAGCCATCCTCCCCTCCTGTCCTCCATATATGTGAGACTAGCCATCCTCCCCTCCACGAATTTCAGACTAGCCATCCTCCCCTCCTCTGCTCCATGTATGTCCAACTAGCCATGCTCCCCTCATCTCCTCCATGTATGTCAGACTAGCCATCCTCCCCTCCTGTCCTCCCTGTATGTCAGCCTAGCCATCCCCCCTCCTGTCCTCCCTGTATGTCAGACTAGCCATCCTCCCCTCCTGTCCTCCCTGTATGTCAGACTAGCCATCCTCCCATTCTGTCCTCGCTGTATGTCAGACTAGCCATCCTCCCCTCCTGTTCTCCATGTATGTCAGACTAACCATCCTCCCCTCCTGTTCTCCATGTATGTCAGACTAGCCATCCTCCCCTCCTGTCCTCCCTGTATGTCAGACTAGCCATCCTCCCCTCCTGTTCTCCATGTATGTCAGACTAACCATCCTCCCCTACCCTCCTCTCCTCCATGTATGTGAGACTAGCCATCCTCCCCTCCTGTCCTCCATGTATGTCAGACTAGCCATCCTCCCCTCCTCTCCTCCCTGTATGTCAGACTAGCCATCCTCCCCTCCTGTCCTCCATGTATGTCAGACTAGCCATACTCCCCTCATCTCCTCCATGTATGTCAGATTAGCCATCCTCCCCTCCTGTCCTCCCTGTATGTCAGACTAACCATCCTCCCCTCCTTTCCTCACTGGATGTCAGACTAGCCATCCTCCCCTCCTGTCCTCCATGTATGTCAGACTAGCCATCCTCCCCTCCATGTATGTCAGACAAGCCATCCTTCCCTCCTGTCCTACATGTATATCAGACTAGCCATCCTCCCCTCCTGTCCTCTGTGTATGTCAAACTAGCCATCCTCCCCTCCTGTCCTCCATGTATGTCAGACTAGCCATCCTCCCCGCCTGTCCTCCATGTATGTCAGACTAGCCATCCTCCCCTCCTGTCCTCCATGTATGTCAGACTAACCATCCTCCCCTACCCCTGCTCTCCTCCATGTATGTGAGACTAGCCATCCTCCCCTCCTGTCCTCCATGTATGTCAGACTAGCCATCCTCCCCTCCTCTCCTCCATGTATGTCAGACTAGCCATCCTCCCCTCCCTGTATGTCAGACTAGCCATCCTCCCCTCCTGTCCTCCATGTATGTCAGACTCGCCATATTCCCCTCCTGTCCTCTGTGTATGTCAAACTAGCCATCGTCCCCTCCTGTCCTCCATGTATGTCAGACTAGCCATCCTCCCCTCCTGTCCTCCCTGTATGTCAGACTAGCCATCCTCCCCTCCTGTCCTCCATGTATGTCAGACTAACCATCCTCCCCAACCCTCCTCTCCTCCATTTATGTCAGACTAACCATCCTCCCCTCCTGTCCTCACTGTATGTCAGACTAGCGATCCTCCCCTCCTGTCCTCTATGTATGTCAGACTAGCCATCCTCCCCTCCATGTATGTCAGACAAGCCATCCTTCCCTCCTGTCCTACGTGTATATCAGACTAGCTATCCTCCCCTCCTGTCCTCCATGTATGCCAGACTAGCCATCCTCCCCTCCTGTCCTCCATGTATGTCAGACTAGCCATCATCCCCTCCTGTCCTCCATGTATGTCAGACTAGCCATCCTCCCCTCCCTGTATGTCTGACTAGCCATCCTCCCCTCCTGTCCTCCATGTATGTCAGACTCGCCATATTCCCCTCCTGTCCTCTGTGTATGTCAAACTAGCCATCCTCCCCTCCTGTCCTCCATGTATGTCAGACTATCCATCCTCCCCAACCCTCCTCTCCTCCATGTATGTCAGACTAGCCATCCTCCCCTCCTGTCCTTCATGTATGTCAGACTAGCCATCCTCCCCTCCTGTCCTCCCTGTATGTCAGACTAGCCATCCTCCCCTCCTGTCCTCCATGTATGTCAGACTAACCATCCTCCCCAAACCTCCTCTCCTCCATGTATGTGAGACTAGCCATCGTCCCCTCCTGTCCTCCATGTATGTCAGACTAGCCATCCTCCCCTCCTGTCCTCCCTGTATGTCAGACTAGCCATCCTCCCCTCCATGTATGTCAGACAAGCCATCCTTCCCTCATCTCCTCCATGTATGTCAGACTAGCCATCATCCCCTCCTGTCCTCCATGTATGTCAGACTCGCCATACTCCCCTCCTGTCCTCCCTGTATGTCAGACTAGCCATCCTCCCCTCCTGTCCTCCATGTATGTCAGACAAGCCATCCTTCCCTCCTGTCCTACATGTATATCAGACTAGCTATCCTCCCCTCCTGTCCTCCATGTATGTCAGACTAGCCATCCTCCCCTCCTGTCCTCTGTGTATGTCAAACTAGCCATCCTCCCCTCCTGTCCTCCATGTATGTCAGACTAGCCATCCTCCCCTCCCGTCCTCCTTGTATGTCAGACTAGCCATCCTCCCCTCCTGTCCTCCATGTATGTCAGACTAGCCATCATCCCCTCCTGTCCTCCATGTATGTCAGACTAGCCATCATCCCCTCCTGTCCTCCATGTATGTCAGACGAGCCATCCTCCCCTCCTGTCCTCCATGTATGTCAGACTAACCATCCTCCCCTACCCTCCTCTCTTCCATGTATGTGAGACTAGCCATCCTCCCACCCTGTCCTCCATGTATGTCAGACTAGCCATCATCCCCTACCCTCCTCCCTGTATGTCAGACTAGCCATCCTCCCCTCATCTCCTCCATGTATGTGAGACTAGCCATCCTCCCACCCTGTCCTCCATGTATGTCAGACTAGCCATCATCCCCTACTCTCCTCCCTGTATGTCAGACTAGCCATCCTCCCCTCATCTCCTCCATGTATGTCAGACTAGCCATCCTCCCCTCCTGTCCTCCATGTATGTCAGACTAGCCATCCTCCCCTCCTCTCCTCCATGTATGTCAGACTAGCCATCCTCCCCTCCCTGTATGTCAGACTAGCCATCCTCCCCTCCTGTCCTCCATGTATGTCAGACTCGCCATATTCCCCTCCTGTCCTCTGTGTATGTCAAACTAGCCATCGTCCCCTCCTGTCCTCCATGTATGTCAGACTAGCCATCCTCCCCTCCTGTCCTCCCTGTATGTCAGACTAGCCATCCTCCCCTCCTGTCCTCCATGTATGTCAGACTAACCATCCTCCCCAACCCTCCTCTCCTCCATTTATGTCAGACTAACCATCCTCCCCTCCTGTCCTCTATGTATGTCAGACTAGCCATCCTCCCCTCCATGTATGTCAGACAAGCCATCCTTCCCTCCTGTCCTACGTGTATATCAGACTAGCTATCCTCCCCTCCTGTCCTCCATGTATGCCAGACTAGCCATCCTCCCCTCCTGTCCTCCATGTATGTCAGACTAGCGATCCTCCCCTCCTGTCCTCTATGTATGTCAGACTAGCCATCCTCCCCTCCATGTATGTCAGACAAGCCATCCTTCCCTCCTGTCCTACGTGTATATCAGACTAGCTATCCTCCCCTCCTGTCCTCCATGTATGCCAGACTAGCCATCCTCCCCTCCTGTCCTCCATGTATGTCAGACTAGCCATCATCCCCTCCTGTCCTCCATGTATGTCAGACTAGCCATCCTCCCCTCCCTGTATGTCTGACTAGCCATCCTCCCCTCCTGTCCTCCATGTATGTCAGACTCGCCATATTCCCCTCCTGTCCTCTGTGTATGTCAAACTAGCCATCCTCCCCTCCTGTCCTCCATGTATGTCAGACTATCCATCCTCCCCAACCCTCCTCTCCTCCATGTATGTCAGACTAGCCATCCTCCCCTCCTGTCCTTCATGTATGTCAGACTAGCCATCCTCCCCTCCTGTCCTCCATGTATGTCAGACTAACCATCCTCCCCAAACCTCCTCTCCTCCATGTATGTGAGACGAGCCATCGTCCCCTCCTGTCCTCCATGTATGTCAGACTAGCCATCCTCCCCTCCTGTCCTCCCTGTATGTCAGACTAGCCATCCTCCCCTCCATGTATGTCAGACAAGCCATCCTTCCCTCATCTCCTCCATGTATGTCAGACTAGCCATCCTCCCCTCCTGTATGTCAGACTAGCCATCATAATATAATAATAATAATAATAATATATGCCATTTAGCAGACGCTTTTATCCAAAGCGACTTACAGTCATGTGTGCATACATTCTACGCATGGGTGGTCCCGGGGATCGAACCCACTACCCTGGCGTTACAAGCGCCATGCTCTACCAACTGAGCTACAGAAGGACCAAAAAAATCATCCCCTCCTGTCCTCCATGTATGTCAGACTCGCCATACTCCCCTCCTGTCCTCCCTGTATGTCAGACTAGCCATCCTCCCCTCCTGTCCTCCATGTATGTCAGACAAGCCATCCTTCCCTCCTGTCCTACATGTATATCAGACTAGCCATCCTCCCCTCCTAGCCTCCTTGTATGTCAGACTAGCCATCCTCCCCTCCTGTCCTCCATGTATGTCAGACTAGCCATCATCCCCTCCTGTCCTCCATGTATGTCAGACTAGCCATCATCCCCTCCTGTCCTCCATGTATGTCAGACTAGCCATCCTCTCCTCCCTGTATGTCAGACGAGCCATCCTCCCCTCCTGTCCTCCATGTATGTCAGACTAACCATCCTCCCCTACCCTCCTCTCTTCCATGTATGTGAGACTAGCCATCCTCCCACCCTGTCCTCCATGTATGTCAGACTAGCCATCATCCCCTACTCTCCTCCCTGTATGTCAGACTAGCCATCCTCCCCTCATCTCCTCCATGTATGTCAGACTAGCCATCCTCCCCTCCTGTCCTCCATGTATGTCAGACTAGCCATCCTCCCCTCCTGTCCTCCATGTATGTCAGACTAGCCAGATAGCAGATGTTTGAAGTTGGTGAGGGAGATGAAAGTCTCCAACTTCAGCGATTTTTGCAATTAGTTCCAGTCACAGGCAGCAGAGAAGTGGAACGAAAGGCGGCCAAATGAGGTGTTGGCTTTAGGGATGATCAGTGAGATACACCTGCTGGAGCGCGTGCTACGGATGGGTGTTGCCATCGTGACCAGTGAACTGAGATAAGGCGGAGCTTTACCTAGCATGGACTTGTAGATGACCTGGAGCCAGTGGGTCTGGCGACGAATATGTAGCGAGGGCCAGTCGACTAGAGCATACAAGTCGCAGTGGTGGGTGGTATAAGGTGCTTTAGTGACAAAATGGATGGCACTGTGATAAACTGCATTCAGTTTGCTGAGTAGAGTGTTGGAAGCATTTTTGTAGATTATATCGCCGAAGTCGAGGATCGAGGATAGTCAGTTTTACTGGGGTAAGTTTGGCGGCGTGAGTGAAGGAGGCTTTGTTGCGGAATAGAAAGCCGACTCTTGATTTGATTTTCGATTGGAGATGTTTGATATGAGTCTGGAAGGAGAGTTTACAGTCTAGCCAGACACCTAGGTACTTATAGATGTCCACATATTCAAGGTCGGAACCATCCAGGGTGGTGATGCTAGTCGGGCATGCGGGTGCAGGCAGCGATCGGTTGAAAAGCATGCATTTGGTTTTACCAGCGTTTAAGAGCAGTTGGTGGCCACGGAAGGAGTGTTGTATGGCATTGAAGCTCGTTTGGAGGTTACATAGCACAGTGTCCAATGACGGGCCGAAAGTATATAGAATGGTGTCGTCTGCGTAGAGGTGGATCAGGGAATCGCCCGCAGCAAGAGCAACATCATTGATATATACAGAGAAAAGAGTCGGCCCGAGAATTGAACCCTGTGGCACCCCCATAGAGACTGCCAGAGGACCGGACACCATGCCCTCCGATTTGACATACTGAACTCTGTCTGCAAAGTAATTGGTGAACCAGGCAAGGCAGTCATCCGAAAAACCGAGGCTACTGAGTCTGCCGATAAGAATATGGTGATTGACAGAGTCGAAAGCCTTGGCAAGGTCGATGAAGACGGCTGCACAGTACTGTCTTTTATCGATGGCGGTTATGATATCGTTTAGTACCTTGAGCGTGGCTGAGGTGCACCCGTGACCGGCTCGGAAACCAGATTGCACAGCGGAGAAGGTACGGTGGGATTCGAGATGGTCAGTGACCTGTTTGTTGACTTGGCTTTCGAAGACCTTAGATAGGCAGGGCAGGATGGATATAGGTCTGTAACAGTTTGGGTCCAGGGTGTCTCCCCCTCTGAAGAGGGGGATGACTGCGGCAGCTTTCCAATCCTTGGGGATCTCAGACGATATGAAAGAGAGGTTGAACAGGCTGGTAATAGGGGTTGAGACAATGGCGGCGGATAGTTTCAGAAATAGAGGGTCCAGATTGTCAAGCCCAGCTGATTTGTACGGGTCCAGGTTTTGCAGCTCTTTCAAAACATCTGCTATCTGGATTTGGGTACAGGAGAACCTGGAGAGGCTTGGGCGAGTAGCTGCGGGGGGGGCGGAGCTGTTGGCCGAGGTTGGAGTAGCCAGGCGGAAGGCATTGCCAGCCGTTGAGAAATGCTTGTTGAAGTTTTCGATAATCATGGATTTATCGGTGGTGACCGTGTTACCTTACCTCAGTGCAGTGGGCAGCTGGGAGGAGGTGCTCTTGTTCTCCATGGACTTCACAGTGTCCCAGAACTTTTTGGAGTTGGAGCTACAGGATGCAAACTTCTGCCTGAAGAAGCTGGCCTTAGCTTTCCTGACTGACTGCGTGTATTGGTTCCTGACTTCCCTGAACAGTTGCATATCGCGGTGACTATTCGATGCTATTGCAGTCCACCACAGGATGTTTTTGTGCTGGTCGAGGGCAGTCAGGTCTGGAGTGAACCAAGGGCTATATCTGTTCTTAGTTCTGCATTTTTTTAACGGAGCATGCTTATCTAAAATGGTGAGGAAGTTACTTTTAAAGAATGACCAGGCATCCTCAACTGATGGGATGAGGTCAATGTCCTTCCAGGATACCCGGGCCAGGTCGATTAGAAAGGCCTGCTCACAGAAGTGTTTTAGGGAGAGTTTGACAGTGATGAGGGGTGGTCGTTTGACTGCTGCTCCGTAGCGGATACAGGCAATGAGGCAGTGATCGCTGAGATCCTGGTTGAAGACAGCGGAGGTGTATTTGGAGGGCCAGTTGGTCAGGATGACGTCTATGAGGGTGCCCTTATTTACAGAGTTAGGGTTGTACCTGGTGGGTTCCTTGATGATTTGTGTGAGATTGAGGGCATCTAGCTGAGATTGTAGGACTGCCGGGGTGTTAAGCATATCCCAGTTTAGGTCACCTAACAGAACAAACTCTGAAGCTAGATGGGGGGCGATCAATTCACAAATGTCGTCCAGGGCACAGCTGGGAGCTGAGGGGGGTCGGTAGCAGGCGGCAACAGTGAGAGACTTATTTCTGGAGAGAGTAATTTTCAAAATTAGTAGTTCGAACAGTTTGGGTATGGACCTGGAAAGTATGACATTACTTTGCAGGCTATCTCTGCAGTAGACTGCAACACCTCCCCCTTTGGCAGTTCTATCTTGACGGAAGATGTAATAGTTGGGTATGGAAATCTCAGAATTTTTGGTGGCCTTCCTGAGCCAGGATTCAGACACGGCAAGGACATCAGGGTTAGCAGAGTGTGCTAAAGCAGTGAGTAAAACGAACTTAGGGAGGAGGCTTCTGATGTTGACATTAATGAAACCAAGGCTTTTTCAATCACAGAAGTCAACAAATGAGGGTGCCTGGGGACATGCAGGGCCTGGGTTTACCTCCACATCACCCGCGGAACAGAGGAGGAGTAGTATGAGGGTGCGGCTAAAGGCTATCAAAACTGGTCGCCTAGAGCGTTGGGGACAGAGAATAAGAGGAGCAGGTTTCTGGGCATGGTGGAACAAACTCCCTCACGACGCCAGGACAGCGGAGTCAATCACCACCTTCCGGAGACACCTGAAACCCCACCTCTTTAAGGAATACCTAGGATAGGATAAGTAATCCTTCTCACCCCCCCCCCCCTTTTAAGATTTAGATGCACTATTGTAAAGTGACTGTTCCACTGGATGTCATAAGGTGAATGCACCAATTTGTAAGTCGCTCTGGATAAGAGCGTCTGCTAAATGACTTAAATGTAAATGTAAATGTAGAATATATTCAGGGCATAATGCGCCGACAGGGGTATGGTGGGGTGCGGGTACAGCGGAGGTAAGCCTAGGCACTGGGTGATGATGAGAGAGGTTGTATCTCTGGACATGCTGGTTGTCATGGGTGAGGTCACCGCATGTGTGGGAGGTGGGACAAAGGAGGTATCAGGGGTATGAAGAGTGGAACTAGGAGCTCCATTGTAAACTAAAACAATGATAACTAACCTGAACAACAGTATACAAGGCATATTGACATTTGAGAGAGACAGGCATTCAGTAATCAGAGGTGTTGAATTGGGAGAGCTAGCTAAAACAGTAGGTGAGACAACAACAGCTAATCAGCTAGCACAACAACAGCAGGTAAAATGGCGTTGACTAGGCAGGGAGGGTCGGATTAACTACACACAGAGCCTGAGTGCGGCTGGGGCCGACAGATAAAGCATAAACAAGCAGAATGGAGTACCGTGATTAATGGACAGTCCAGCATGCATCAGCTATGGAGCCAAGTGATCAGTATGTCAGACTAGCCATCCTCCACTAACTGTCCTCCCTGTATGTCAGACTAGCCATCCTCCTCTCCTGTACTCCATGTACGTCAGACTAACCATCCTCCTCTCCTGTACTCCCTCTATGCCAGACTAGCCATCCCCCCCACCTCTCCTCCATTTAGGTGTTAGCTGGATGAACAGGAAGAATCAGCCCTCATCTCAGAGGGAGGTGAACGAGCAGTCACACTCTTTTCACACCTTCTCTCTTTCTCTCTCAGTCTGAGACACACACGCACACACACATGTACAGTCTCTCTAGCTGGTCTCTCAAACTTTGTCATTCTCCCTCTCAGCTCAACCGTAGCGCCCACCAGACGAGAAAGAGGGGAAGCTCCTTATCTCTTCTTCTTCTTCTCTCTCCCTCTCTCTTGATCATCTGTCTTTCTCCCTCTCTGGGAGACTCCATCGTATCACACTAATCAGTGGATCTAAGATATGAAGATATGAACTTAAATAGTTTTGCTCATTTGGTTTTCCTAGGGGGTTTCACAGACTCCTCTCTGAAAAGTAGAGATTAACCTCTGTCTAGACATATTTTATCTAAATAAAACATCATATTTTAACCCAGTGGCAAGGGCAAGGTCATGAGCACGGGTTCAACAGGATGCCAAGGTTAAAAAATAGATGAATGAATATGATCTATATAAAGCCTCGGCCTTCCACACTCCAACTGTAAAAAGCCCATTAGTAATTTAGAAGGAAACAAACACTCCTCTCCTACTCTGTAGTCGTTCTTCCTTTCCAACCAGCGCACTTATTCACTGGCACAGATCATTTCATAACAGGCTCGGGGAGGCGTTCGTTTGTGTGTATACATCAAAGCCCTGCACACGCACACAGAGGAACACGCCCGAAATAAAAGGAGCGCAAGAAAACAAACACAAGTCTTTGTTCTGGTGGTGGTGTCCCGTCTCGGCCCTGATTAGAGAAGAAGGAAAAGAGCGAGAGAGAGAGAGAGAGAGAGAGAGAGAGAGAGAGAGGGGAGGAGGAAGGCTCAGATCTTCCGAACTCTTGCTATGATGTTCCGATCTCAGCTTCCCCGTCACAAACGCTCAGGAAGCAGAAATGATTTTAGAAGGGTTCAGAATACTGAAAGAACCGGAAAGTGTCCATTGTCGTACCCACGGATCGCTGGGAAGTGGCCCTGTGGTGGGGTTTGGGACGGTGGCACGACATGGCTAATAGCTGATTACAACCTGCAGCATGTTCTTTTTACGTGCCTTTGAATGTGGGTTTGAAATGAAATGTTGAAGATTTGCAATGATGGACCATGGAATAATGCATCTATCTAGTAGTGCATTCAAACTGGCTTTTTAACAGGTCTGTCTGTTCATCATTTGAAGTGAGATGCCTTTTTTGAGCTGTCAAAATGTCTCACCTCTAACCTTTAACCCAATCACCCCTTCCTGCTCCCCTACAGCCCAGAACTAGCTGCCAGGATCCCAGACAGCATGCTCTGAGTAAACTTAACCCAGTGGCAAGGGCAAGGTCATATGAGCACGGGTTCAACAGGATGCCAAGCTGCAAAAATAGATGCATGAAAATAATCAATATAAATCCTGTCAGTAGTGTCACTGATTCCACAGCAAGGGAAGGCAGGATTCAACAAATTGAGTGAGAGCTGCGTCTACTTTTTCTGATTCATGTGATTTTGGGCTGCACCTCCAATTCCAATGTTTGAAGAGCTGTCCAGTGTCCACTCCCCTCCTAAATCTCAACAGAAACACATCTTACATCATAACACTGCTACAAATGCTTTGATTGTAACTGCTACCACTTCCATCACTATGCATTTCAATATGACATCACATTTAGCCTGGTTTGAAGTGATGTATGGATGTGAAAAAATAGTTGTATGTTTGTGTGGTGTGTGAGATTGTATCTGACTGTTGTAAATCACACACAGGTGTGTTCCCTTCCTGCTTCCCATGACTGCCTCCCAGCTAACCTTCCGGCCACATACCCCCTCTCTTTCTCTCCCCCTCCCCTGTAACACTCTCTCTAACTCTCTTCCCCTCTAACTCTCTCTCCCTCCCCCGCTAATTCTCTCTCTCCCTGTTTCAATCACTCTCTCTCTAACTCTCTCTCTCAATTCAATTCAATTCAAAGGGCTTTATTTGCATGGGAAGTATATGTTTACATTGCCAAATCAAGTTAAATAGATAATAAACAAAAGTGAACTAAACAATATAAAATGAACAGTAAAAAATTAAACTCAAGAAGGTTCCAAAGGAATAGAGACATTTCAACTGTCATATTATGTATATATACAGTGTTTTAACAATGTGCAAATAGTTAAAGTACAAAAGGGAAAAAATATACAAAAATATGGGTTGTATTTACAATGTTGTTTGTTCTTCACTGGTTGCCCTTTTCTTGTGGCAACAGGTCACAAATATTGCTGCTGTGAAGGCAAAATGTAGTATTTCTCCCAATAGATATGGGAGTTTATCAAAATTTGATTTGTTTTCTAATTCTTTGTGGATCTGTGGAATCTGAGAAAAATATGTGTCTCTAATATGGTCATACATTTGGCAGGAGGTTAGGAAGTGCAGCTCAGTTTCCACCTCATTTTGTGGGCAGTGTGCACATAGCCTCTCTTCTCTTGAGAGCCAGGTCTGCCTACAGCTTCCTTTCTCAATAGCAAGGCTATGCTCACTGAGTCTGTACATAGTCAAAGCTTTCCTTAATTTTGGGTCAGTCACAGTGGTCAGGTATTCTGCCACTGTGTACTCTCTGTTTAGGACCAAATAGCAATCTAGTTTGCTCTGTTTTTTTGTTAATTCTTTCCAATGTGTCAAGTAATTATCTTTTTGTTTTCTCATGATTTGGTTGGGTCTAATTGTGTTGCTGTCCTGGGGCTCTGTGGGGTCCAGCATGCTTAGGGGATTCTTCTCCAGGTTCATCTCTCTGTGATGGCTTTGTTATGGAAGGTTTGGGAATCACTTCCTTTTAGGTGGATGTAGAATTGAATGGCTCTTTTCTGGATTTTGATAATTAGCGGGTATCGGCCTAATTCTGCTCTGCATGCATTATTTGGTATTTTACGTTATACATTTGGTGTTTGTCCCATTTAGTGAATTCTTGGTTGGTGAGTGGACCCCAGACCTCACAACCATAAAGGCAATGGGTATGTATATATTTTTGTGTGCTCTAGGTCAACGGTGTCTAGATGGAATTTATATTTGTGGTCCTGGCAAATGGACCTTTTTTGAAACACCATTATTTTTGTCTTATGAGATTTAATGTCAGGGCCCAGGTCTGACAGATTCTCGAACTCTGTCTTTCTAATCCCCCCCCCCTCTCACGTGGTACCTGTAGCTAGCATACAGTATTATGACAATAATACACAATATGTACAGTACCAGTCAAAAGTTTTGTGAAGACATCAAAACTATGAAGTAACACTTTCGGAATTATGTAGTAACCAAAAAATGTTAAACAAATCTAAATGTATTTTATATTTTATATTCTTCATAAAGATAAACCCTGGAATAAATAGGTGGGTCCAGTCTTTTGACTGGTACTGTATATGGTATAACAACAAGACAACATGTCAGCATAATATCACACTACTGTATGTTTTCATTCAGCACCTTGTGTCTGTCATTTGTCATCTATCTCCCCATATGTTATTGTAAACGCCATTCATACAGAGCATACTCAGGGTTAAAGCATACTCAGGGTAATGCTACAGACACATTACAGATAGGGTTAAACTAGAGTATTTACTCCCTGTGTTCATATAGGTTCATTATTCCCTGGGTTAATATAGGTTCCAAAGACAACTGCCTCCTTACTCCTCAGCATTTCAAATGGTGTGTGTGAGTGGCGATGGCTGCAGACATCTGGCCAGACAGAGGACCCTCTGTTCCCTATGTGTTTTCCTTGGGAGCTCAAGGCTGAAACCTTGGTCTACCACCTATCTCTCATCATGTTTGAGATGAGAGCCATTTAAATCATCAAGGTCTATGTCTGTTGGCTGTACAGCACTGTAGGTTATATACTTTCACTTTCTCTATATACTGTAGTACATTATATTATGACAGTGTTGTGTACACATTATGACAGGAAATGGGGTATCAAAAGATAGCAGTTTTTTCAGGTTGCATCCTCCTACATCTCCTACAGTCTCTAGTCTAGTGGTGGTAAATCTCTCTCACAATCCTGTCAACATGGTACTTTCCCGGTATTTACCACAACACTGTGTGTGGTACTTATTGGAATAAAAATAGGTGAGTACCTAGCAAATGGTTGCGCTTGTTTACAGAAAGCATTTGTGTTTTTCTATAATAGCCTGAGAGAGAATAGAATATCAGTTGAGACTATATCAGCTGAGACTATATCAGAGGAGAAAATATCAGCTGAGACTATATCAGAGGAGAAAATATCAGCTGAGACTATATCAGTTGAGACTGTATCAACTGAGACTATATCAGCTGAGACTATATCAGAGGAGAAAATATCAGCTGAGACTATATCAGAGGAGACTATATCAGCTGAGGCTATATCAGTTGAGACTGTATCAACTGAGACTATATACATTTACATTTACATTTAAGTCATTTAGCAGACGCTCTTATCCAGAGCGACTTACAAATTGGTGCATACACCTTATGACATCCAGTGGAACAGCCACTTTACAATAGTGCATCTAAATCTTTTTAGGGGGGGTGAGAAGGATTACTTACCCTATTCTAGGTATTCCTTGAAGAGGAAGAGTTCCTTGAAGAGGTGTGGCTTCAGGTGACTATATCAGCGGTGACTATGTGATCTGAGACTACATCACCTGAGACTATATCAGCTGAGACTATATCAGAGGAGAAAATATCAGCTGAGACTATATCAGAGGAGACTATATCAGCTGAGGCTATATCAATTGAGACTGTATCAACTGAGACTATATCAGCGGTGACTATATAATCTGAGACTACATCAGCTGAGACTATATCAGCGGTGACTAAATCAGCTGAGACTGTATCAACTGAGATTATATCAGCGGAGACTGTATCAGCTGAGACTGTATCAACTGAGATGATATCAGCGGAGACTATATCAGTGGAGACTATATCAGCAGAGACTACATCAGCTGAGACTATATCAGCTGAGACTGTATCAACTGAGACTATATCAGCTGAGACTGTGTCAACTGCGACTATATCAGCTGAGACTACATCAGCTGAGACTATAGCAGCGGTGACTATATCAGCAGACTATATCAGCTGAGACTTTCTCAGTGGAGACTATATCAGCAGAGACTACATCAGCTGAGACTATATCAGCTGAGACTGTATCAACTGAGACTATATCAGCTGAGACTGTGTCAACTGAGACTATATCAGCTGAGACTACATCAGCGGAGACTATATCAGCGGAGACTATTCGCCATCACGGTTGACAACTCCATTGTGTCCTCCTCCCAGAGCGCTAAGAACCTTGGCGTGATCCTGGACAACACCCTGTCGTTCTCAACTAACATCAAGGCGGTGGCCCGTTCCTGTAGGTTCATGCTCTACAACATCCGCAGAGTACGACCCTGCCTCACACAGGAAGCGGCGCAGGTCCTAATCCAGGCACTTGTCATCTCCCGTCTGGATTACTGCAACTCGCTGTTGGCTGGGCTCCCTGCCTGTGCCATTAAACCCCTACAACTCATCCAGAATGCCGCAGCCCGTCTGGTGTTCAACCTTCCCAAGTTCTCCCACGTCACCCCGCTCCTCCGCTCTCTCCACTGGCTTCCAGTTGAAGCTCGCATCCGCTACAAGACCATGGTGCTTGCCTACGGAGCAGTGAGGGGAACGGCACCTCAGTACCTCCAGGCTCTGATCAGGCCCTACACCCAAACAAGGGCACTGCGTTCATCCACCTCTGGCCTGCTCGCCTCCCTACCACTGAGGAAGTACAGTTCCCGCTCAGCCCAGTCAAAACTGTTCGCTGCTCTGGCCCCCAATGGTGGAACAAACTCCCTCACGACGCCAGGACAGCGGAGTCAATCACCACCTTCCGGAGACACCTGAAACCCCACCTCTTTAAGGAATACCTAGGATAGGATAAGTAATCCTTCTCACCCCCCTTTTAAGATTTAGATGCACTATTGTAAAGTGACTGTTCCACTGGATGTCATAAGGTGAATGCACCAATTTGTAAGTCGCGTCTGCTAAATGACTTAAATGTAAATGTAATGTAAATGAGACTACATCAGAGGAGACTATATCAGCGGAGACTACATCAGCGGAGACTACATCAGCGGAGACTACATCAGAGGAGACTACATCAGAGGAGACTATATCAGGGGAGACTATATCAGGGGAGACTATATCAGCGGAGACTATATCAGCGGAGACTATATCAGATGAGACTATTTTAGCTGAGACTATTTTAGCAGAGACTATATCAGCAGAGACTTTATAAGAGGAGACAATATCAGCGGAGACTATATCAGCGGAGACTATATCAGCGGAGACTATATCAGCGGAGACTATATCAGCGGAGACTATATCAGCGGGGACTGTATCAGCTGAGAGTATATCAGCAGAGACTACATCAGCGGAGACTATATCAGCGGAGACTATATCAGCAGAGACTATATCAGCAGAGACTATATCAGTGGAGACTATATCAGATGAGACTATTTTAGCTGAGACTATTTTAGCAGAGACTATATCAGCAGAGACTTTATAAGAGGAGACAATATCAGCGGAGACTATATCAGCGGAGACTATATCAGCGGGGACTGTATCAGCTGAGAGTATATCAGCAGAGACTACATCAGCGGAGACTATATCAGCGGAGACTATATCAGCAGAGACTATATCAGCAGAGACTATATCAGTGGAGACTATATCAGTGGAGACTTTATCAGTGGAGACTATATCAGCGGAGACTATATCAGTGGAGACTATATCAACTGAGACTATATCAGCGGAGACTATATCAGTGGTGACTACAGCAGCGGTGACTACAGCAGCGGAGACTATATCAGAGGAGACTATATCAACTGAGACTATATCAGCGGAGACTATATCAGTGGTGACTACAGCAGCGGTGACTATATCAGAGGAGACTATATCAGAGGAGACTATATCAACTGAGACTATATCAGTGGTGACTACAGCAGCGGAGACTATATCAGCGGAGACTATATCAGAGGAGACTATATCAGAGGAGACTATATCAACTGAGACTATATCAGTGGTGACTACAGCAGTGGAGACTATATCAGCGGAGATTATATCAGAGGAGACTATATCAGCGGAGACTATCAGTGGTGACTACAGCAGAGGTGACTACAGCAGCGGAGACTATATCAGAGGAGACTATATCAGAGGAGACTATATCAGTGGTGACTACAGCAGCGGAGACTATATCAGCGGAGACTATATCAGAGGAGACTATATCAACTGAGACTATATCAGCGGAGACTATATCAGTTGTGACTACAGCAGCGGTGACTACAGCAGCGGAGACTATATCAGAGGAGACTATATCAGAGGAGACTATATCAACTGAGACTATATCAGCGGAGACTATATCAGTGGTGACTATATCAGAGGAGACTATATCAACTGAGACTATATCAGCGGAGACTATATCAGTGGTGACTACAGCAGCGGTGACTACAGCAGTGGTGACTACAGCAGCGGAGACTATATCAGAGGAGACTATATCACCTGAGACTATATCAACTGAGACTATATCAACTGAGACTATATCAGCGGAGACTATATCAGTGGTGACTATCAGTTGAGTCTACATCAGCGGACACTATATCAGCTGAGACTATATCAGCGGAGGCAATATCAGCGGAGACTCTATCAGCTGAGACTATATCAGCTAAGACTATATCAGATGAGACTATATCAGCTGAGACAATATCAGCTGAGACTATATCAACAGAGACTATATCAGCGGAGACTATATCAGTGGTGGCTACAGCAGCGGTGACTACAGCAGCGGAGACTATATCAGAGGAGACTATATCAACTGAGACTATATCAGAGTAGACTATATCAGCTGAGACAATATCAGCTGAGACTATATCTACAGAGACTATATCAGCTGAGAATATATCAGAGGAGGCTATATCAGCGGAGACTATATCAGTGGTGACTACAGCAGCGGTGACTACAGCAGCGGAGACTATATCAGAGGAGACTATATCAACTGAGACTATATCAGCTGAGACTATATCAGAGTAGACTATATCAGCTGAGACAATATCAGCTGAGACTATATCAACAGAGACTATATCAGCTGAGAATATATCAGCTGAGACTATATCAGAGGAGACTATATCAGCAGAGACTATATCAACAGAGACTATATCAGCGGGGAATTTATAAGCGGAGACAATATCAGCGGACACTATATCAGCGGAGACTATATCAGCTGAGAATCAATCAGCGGACACTATATCAGCGGTGACCACATCAGCGAAGACTACATTAGCGGAGACTACATCAGTGGAGACTACATCAGCTGAGACTACATCAGCTTAGACTCTATCAGCTGAGACTATATCAGCGGAGACTATATAAGCTGAGACTACATCAGCGGAGACTACATCAGCAGAGACTATATCAACGGAGACTACATCAGAGGAGACTACACCGGAGGAGACTACATCAGCGGAGACTACATCAGAGGAGACTATATCAGGTAAGACTATTAAGACTATTTTAGCGGATACTATTTTAGTGGATACTATATCAGCAGAGACTATATCAGCGGAGAAAATATCAGCGGAGACTATATCAGCTGAGACTATATCAGATAAGACTATTTTACAGGATACTACATCAGCTGAGACTATATCAGCAGAGACTATATCAGCGGAGACTTTATCAGTGGAGACTATATCAGCGGAGACAATATCAGCGGAGACAATATCAGATGAGACTATATCAGCGGAGACTATATCAGTGGAGACTATATCAGATGAGACTATATCAGTGGAGACTTTATCAGTGGAGACTATATCAGCGGAGACAATATCAGCGGAGACAATATCAGATGAGATTATATCAGCGGAGACTATATCAGTGGAGACTATATCAGTGGAGACTTTATCAGCGGAGACTCAATCAGCGGAGACAATATCAGTGGAGACTATATCAGTGGAGACTTTATCAGCGGAGACTATATCAGTGGAGACTATATCAGTGGAGACTATATCAGCGGAGACTATGTCAGTGGAGACTATATAAGCTGAGACTAGATCAGCTGAGACTACATCAGCGGAGACTATATCAGCGGAGACTATATAAGCTGAGACTACATCAGCGGAGACTACATCAGCGGAGACTACATCAGCAGAGACTATATCAACGGAGACTACATCAGAGGAGACTACACCGGAGGAGACTACATCAGCGGAGACTACATCAGAGGAGACTATATCAGGTAAGACTATTAAGACTATTTTAGCGGATACTATTTTAGTGGATACTATATCAGCAGAGACTATATCAGCGGAGAAAATATCAGCGGAGACTATATCAGCTGAGACTATATCAGATAAGACTATTTTACAGGATACTACATCAGCTGAGACTATATCAGCAGAGACTATATCAGCGGAGACTTTATCAGCGGAGACAATATCAGCGGAGACAATATCAGCGGAGACTGTATCAGCTGAGACTATATTAGCGGAGACTATATCAGCGGAGACTACATCAGCAGAGACAATATCAGCTGAGACTATATCAACAGAGACTATATCAGCTGAGACTGTATCAGCGGAGACAATATCAGCAGACACTATATCAGCGGAGACTATATCAGGTGAGACTATGCAACCTGAGACTATGTCAGCCGAGACTATAAAAGCAGAGACTATATCAGCAGAGACTATATCAGCGGAGACTATGTCAACTGAGACTATATCAACTGAGACTATATCAGCCAAGACTCTGTCCGCCAAGACTATAAAAGCGGAGACTATATCAGGTGAGACTATGCAACCTGAGACTATGTCAGCCGAGACTATAAAAGCGGAGACTATATCAGCAGAGACTATATCAGCGGAGACTATGTCAACTGAGACTATATCAACTGAGACTATATCAGCCAAGACTCTGTCCGCCAAGACTATAAAAGCGGAGACTATATCAGGTGAGACTATGCAACCTGAGACTATGTCAGCCGAGACTATAAAAGCGGAGACTATATCAGCAGAGACTATATCAGCGGAGACTATATCAGGTGAGACTATGCAACCTGAGACTATGTCAGCCGAGACTATAAAAGCAGAGACTATATCAGCAGAGACTATATCAGCGGAGACTATGTCAACTGAGACTATATCAACTGAGACTATATCAGCCAAGACTCTGTCCGCCAAGACTATAAAAGCGGAGACTATATCAGCTGAGACTATATCAACTGAGACTATATCAGTCGAGACTACGTCAGCCGAGACTACGTCAGCGGAGACATGCTTTGAGAATATAATTCCTATCAGAGATACACACTGCTGGGCTGTTGTAGGAGTGACAGTTATGGAGAAGAAAAAAAAACATGGGACCCTTTGTGGATAGAGTACGGTACACACACACACACACACACACACACACACACACACACACACACACACACACACACACACACACACACACACACACACACACACACACACACACACACACACACACACACACACACACACACACACACACACACACGCTTAATGGTGCTATAGGGAAATAGATGATGTCTAAGGGGAAGTTCACCTGTGTCTGCTTCCCTATCTCTCCTCGGTCACAGACTGCCCTCATCTATCTGTCAGACCAGAGGTGTTGACACACAACATGTTCCCTGTATCTGGGAACAACCTATACCTCCCTCCTCCTGTTCACCAACACCATCCTATCTACCACCTCCATCCCTCCTACCCCAACGTGAGGCCAGAGTCCTCCTGGGAACCAAGCATCTCCACCCACCAGCCAATCAGATTGTTGACATATATAGAGATACACTCGCAATGAAAATATTTTCCTTCTCTGAACACTGACATTGGCCTACATGCTCTTTCTCCCCTTTGGAAGAGCTTCTGTGTGTGTGTGTGTGTGTGTGTGTGTGTGTGTGTGTGTGTGTGTGTGTGTGCTGACATGTGCACTAAATGTCTCCCACTGGCATTCCTTGCCTCTTTCTCACTGCGAGGGGTTGACAAGGAAAGGGGGGTCAGACTGAGGGTAGACGGTCATTTTAGGGTATTAGTTAGACTTGGGGGTGGGTAATGGGATAGGGGGCATCTAAGCATGCAATGTGTGGTGTCAATAGAGGGTAGCATAGGGGCCTTGTTGGTCAATCCAGTGAGACACATGGTCAATACGTCGGAAATAGATGGATAGTAGGGAACCAATGTGTAAAAGAGTAGACGAGAACAGGACTCACTCACAACGGCTGGAACATAGTGCAGCAACAAAGGCTCTCCGCTTCTGTTGGTCTCTGTCCCCACTGTTCTCCACCACACCATGTCTTGGAGCCTGCCCACTGGAGTCCAATGGATAGCTGTTCTTGGGATGGGGGATGGAGTAAAAGGAATGGTTCTGGGAGCAATACAAACCACAATGTGGCGTGCTGGGGTAAAGTGAGGGGACTGGAGGTGATGGTAGCTATGATTCTTGGCTGAAGACCTAAAAGGCTAGGTCACTTCCTCAAACCCCCCTATACTGCCCCGACGCTACCCCAAAGGATCCCAGTGAAAACGATCACTCATCTGGGACCCCCGAGGACCCCAGTGGACATATACATATGTAGAACTGCCTGATTATTTTTACCCGGCACAAGAAGGACCCCTCTGATAATAAACGGTGTGTGTGGGGTGATGACAGATCTCGTTAACCCTTTTATTAACGAGAGGAGCACTGGAACAGAGAGACAGGGGTGGTGGGGTGTGATGTGAACGTGTACATAGACGGCTCCCCAAGGTTTTCCCCAGACCTTTAAAAACATAATGGAGATCACACACACACAGCATAGACCACCATCCTTTCACTTAAATCCAAGACGGATTGACTTCCAAGACACAGGTATAGTCCGCAATTAAAAGCTTTTAATTAATGAATTCTGTCACGCCTTGATCTGTTTCACCTGTCCTTGTGATTGTCTCCACCCCTCCAGGTGTTGCTTATTTTCCCCAGTGTATTTATCCCTGTGTTTCCTGTCTCTCTGTGCCAGTTCATCTTGTGTGTTTCCAAGTCAACCAGCAGTTTTCCCATTCTCCTGCTTTTTGCATTCTCCTTTTTCTTGTCCTCCTGGTTTTGACCCTTGCTTGTTTCTGGACTTGCCTGCCTGGCCATTCTGCCTGCCTTGACCACGAGCCTGTCTGCCACTCTGCACCTCCTGGTCTCTGATCTGGTTTTGACCTTTTGCCTGTCCACGACCATTCTCTTGCCTACCCCTTTGGATTAATAAACATTGTAAGACTCCAACCATATGCCTGCTGTGTCTGCATTTGCTTCATCACTGTGCCTTCCTGTACCATCGTCTCAATCCTGCTGAGAGGAACTTCAATGTTGGCCACCGAGAACAACTGGCAGTGAAGATGACATTGGAGGAGTGGAGGCACTGGCTAGAAGGAGCATGACAGCCATTCCTGGTCTGGACAGACCATAAAAACTTGGAATATCTCCGTTTAGCCAAGCGCCTCAACTCAAGGCAGTCCCGGTGGGCCCTCCTGTTTACCAGATTCAACTTGACCATTTCCTACCATCCTGGTTCTAAAACTGTGAAGCCTGATGCTCTCTCCCGCCTATACAGTTCCTCTGCCACACCCTCGGCCTCTGAAACCATTCTCCCTACCTTATGCCTTGCTGTCACTGTGGATTAGGGTATTGAGAACCTGGTTCATGAGGCGCAACGCTCCCAACCTAGACCTGATGGGGGTCCGGCTCACCGGCTGTTTGTCCCTAACCCAGTCCGTTCCCGGGTCCTGGAATGGGCTCATTCCTCCAGGCTGACCTGTCATCCAGGGTCCCGTCGTACACTAGCCTTCCTTCGACAACGTTTCTGGTGGCCCACAATGGTCCCTGACGTCTCTACCTTCGTCACTGCATGCACTGTGTGTGCTCAAAACAAGACTCTGCGGCAAGATCCTTCTGGCCTCCTGTAGCCACTACCGGTTCCTCATCGTCTCTTGTCTCATATCTCTGGAATTTGTCACTGGGCTCCCTCCGTCTGATGGCAACACTGTCATTCTAACGGTAGTCGACCAGTTCTCCAAGTCCGCCCATTTCATCCCCCTCACCAAACTACCTTCTGCCAAGGAGACGGCCCAGCTTATGGTGCAGCATGTCTGCCGGATCCATGGACTCCCAGTAGACATGGTCTCCGATCGGCGTCCTCAGTTCTGGAAGGCATTCTGCACCCTTATTGGGTCATCGGCCAACCATTCTCTTGCCTACCCCTTTGGATTAGTAAACATTGTAAGACTCCAACCATCTGCCTCCTGTGTCTGCATTTGGGTCTCTCCTTGTGCCTTGATAAATTCAAAAGTCATTAGATATTTATATATTACGGTATATGACCATGGATTGTAGTATGTGTTGAATGCAATGTGGGGAATACTAAACCCCCTGAACAACACTGGACAGGGTCATAAGGGACCAAACCACAGCATCTAGGAACCAGAGCCTTACGGGTGGACTAAAGTCTACCTACTATTACCTTGCCAGCTACATCAACACTAAGGCCTAGTCAGATGTTGACCACAGACAGATGTTTGGCTCCTGAAGATAGTCAATAATAATCAACTCAGAGAATGACAGACAGAAATGTACTGTGGACCATCTAACAGTCTTGACTGAGAAACAGTGAGAAGGCACATACCAACTCTGCCAGCTGCCACCCTGTTGACCACAAGAACAACCTAACTCAGAGCAGGTGAACAAGTGTACCCTCTATAGAAGAGCTGATAGGCCACAGCACTATGACATTCACTGAAAACCAGAAAGACAGATGGAAGAGAAACATAAAATGATGGACAGAAAGAAAGTGATGAATAAAATGAAAAGCCAGTGGATAATAAGAAAGGGTTTAGGAAAATTAGAGGAAATCAAAGAAAATGAAGAAAAAGGGAATAAGAGAGCAAAGGGGAAAGAAATGTCCAGTGCAGTTGACATCCCAGGAATTCCATTGGTAGTTGGCCTGTGGCCAGCGTTCTAATAAGTGTCCAGTAGGAAATGGACTGATTCCCTCTCCCGAGCTTCAAACCAACTTCCCGTGGAGTCCCCACTCCTTTGAAGGGGGCACGTAGAGGGGTAGTGTGCCACTAGGTCTCCAAGGTGACGGGACGGCCCGGCAACAAAAACAGGAAGTAGGGGTAAGGTGGTGGCTCTCTGATTGGACTACTCCCCACCTCGCTCGTGTGAGTGCCCTCAGATAAGAGGCTGAGTGGTGATGCATTCCCCGCCCCTTACCTCTCTATAATATGTGTTAATGGGACTGGCACTAAAAACAAACATGAGGATTATCAAATTGTGATTTATATGTACTAAGCCAAGCACACACACACACACACACACACACACACACACACACACACACACACACACACACACACACACACACACACACACACACACACACACACACACACACACACACACACACACACACACACACACACACACACACACACACCATGTATGTAGGATCAATACACCCTTTAGGCTTATCCATCTCTCTCGCCCTCTCTCACACCCACACCAACACAAGGGCAGGGCATGGTAACTCCCTCCCCTATATCTCTCTCTTTATCTTTCTCTTTCTCTCCCTCAGGCTTGTCTGTCCTTGAGCTCCATATCAGACAAAACACTGACCCTCCTTCACTGAAAGCCAGTTGTCTGAAAAGCTTAAGGTTCTACCAACTTAACCAACCTGGGGAATACAATCTATGTGTACGTGGTGCACATACATGGTAAGGTACGATTGTGTGTGTGTGTGTGCTTGTGTGTGTGTGTGTGTGTGTGTGTGTGTGTGTGTGTGTGTGTGTGTGTGTGTGTGTGTGTGTGTGTGTGTGTGTGTGTGTGTGTGTGTGTGTGTGTGTGTGTGTGTGTGCTTGTGTGTGTGTGCGAGTGCCCTCATCTGAGCCCCCAAAACCTGAGAGAGAGATGTGGGGTCTGAGAGTTTGTCACAACTCTAGGGGCTGCTCTCACATGTACCCAGACAAAGACCCCAACACCTGCAGGTGTAGAGGTCAGGGGTTAGGGTGAGAGAGAAGGGGGATCACTGCGGGCCTGTCTTTTAGCATGAGCAGAAAAGAACATGACTGGGTGTGAGTATGTGTGTCCATGTGTTCATGTACCTGTGAGTGTGTGTGTAGATATGTGTGTGTAACATGTACAAGTAAAGAGGGATAGGAATAGGATGTGTGTGTAACATGCATGAGTAGAGAGGGATATGAATAGGATATGTTTGCATGCAGGTTTGTGTGTGTGTCTCTCTCCACGTCAGTGCCTCTCCATACAGCACAGGTGTGCAGTGGGGCTATTGTGATCCGTCGGTATCGCCCCCCACTTCTACCTGTCAGCTACCTGGTCTTTGAAGTCTGCAAAGCCTTTCACACTCCCTGTGTGTGTGTGTGTGTGTGTGTGTGTGTGTGTGTGTGTGTGTGTGTGTGTGTGTGTGTGTGTGTGTGTGTGTGTGAAGCTTTGAGCCGTTGGAATGCTGACACACACACAGAGACAAAGAGACAGAGGGGGAGCGAGAGAGGAAAGAAATAACAAGAGAACAGGAGGAGAGTAAAGTATATGAAAACACTTGTTCTATATCAAAGTCATAAGCTCCCAACTCTACACCACCACCATATCCTACAATGTTATGTGAATTTCACTTAAGACAAACAAAAAACTCTATGTATCTCATCACTTATTGCATTGAAATTATACTTGTAGGGCAAATTAATTTGATATGTATTTTATTTTTTACATGGCACAACTATACCCCCCACCCACCTGTTCTCTCTACCCTCTATCAACCTCCCTAAACATCTCTGGTGATATGAAGTTTGGCCTACTTGGGTAATCTAGTCTCTCTTTCTTTCAGCTATTTTCTTAGGCACTTTAAATATGCAGTAAAAACAAATATATCTCCCCACTCTCTCTCCCTCTACTCTCCTTCTTCTCTCCACCCTCCCTTCCTCTCTACCTCTGTCCCTGTCAATATGTACTAGTAAGTTCTGTCTGGGTGTCTCTGGTATCATGTATTAGTTAGTTCTGTCTGGGTGTCTCTGGTATCATGTATTAGTTAGTTCTGTCTGGGTGTCTCTGGTATCATGTATTAGTTAGTTCTGTCTGGGTGTCTCTGGTATCATGTATTAGTTAGTTCTGTCTGGGTGTCTCTGGTATCATGTATTAGTTAGTTCTGTCTGGATGTCTCTGGTATCATGTATTAGTTAGTTCTGTCTGGGTGTCTCTGGTATCATGTATTAGTTAGTTCTGTCTGGATGTTCTCTGGTATCATGTATTAGTTAGTTCTGTTTGGATGTCTCTGGTATCATGTATTAGTTAGTTCTGTCTGGATGTCTCTGTTATCATGTATTAGTTACTGCTGTTTGGATGTCTCTGGTATCATGTATTAGTTAGTTCTGTCTGGATGTCTCTGGTATGTTCTGTCTGGATGTCTCTGGTATCATGTATTAGTTAGTTCTGTCTGGATGTCTGGTATCATTAGTTCTGTCATGTCTCTGGTATCATGTATTAGTTAGTTCTGTCTGGATGTCTCTGGTATCATGTATTAGTTAGTTCTGTCTGGATGTCTCTGGTATCATGTATTAGTTAGTTCTGTCTGGATGTCTCTGGTATCATGTATTAGTTAGTTCTGTCTGGATGTCTCTGGTATCATGTATTAGTTAGTTCTGTCTGGATGTCTCTGGTATCATGTATTAGTTAGTTCTGTCTGGATGTCTCTGGTATCATGTATTAGTTAGTTCTGTCTGGATGTCTCTGGTATCATGTATTAGTTAGTTCTGTCTGGATGTCTCTGGTATCATGTATTAGTTAGTTCTGTCTGGATGTCTCTGGTATCATGTATTAGTTAGTTCTGTCTGGATGTCTCTGGTATCATGTATTAGTTAGTTCTGTCTGGATGTCTCTGTTATCATGTATTAGTTAGTTCTGTCTGGATGTCTCTGTTATCATGTATTAGTTAGTTCTGTCTGGATGTCTCTGGTATCATGTATTAGTTAGTTCTGTCTGGATGTCTCTGGTATCATGTATTAGTTAGTTCTGTCTGGATGTCTCTGGTATCATGTATTAGTTAGTTCTGTCTGGATGTCTCTGTTATCATGTATTAGTTAGTTCTGTTTGGATGTCTCTGGTATCATGTATTAGTTAGTTCTGTTTGGATGTCTCTGGTATCATGTATTAGTTAGTTCTGTCTGGATGTCTCTGGTATCATGTATTAGTTAGTTCTGTCTGGATGTCTCTGGTATCATGTATTAGTTAGTTCTGTCTGGGTGTCTCTGGTATCATGTATTAGTTACTGCTGTTTGGATGTCTCTGGTATCATGTATTAGTTAGTTCTGTCTGGATGTCTCTGGTATCATGTATTAGTTAGTTCTGTCTGGATGTCTCTGGTATCATGTATTAGTTAGTGCTGTTTGGATGTCTCTGGTATCATGTATTAGTTAGTTCTGTCTGGATGTCTCTGGTATCATGTATTAGTTAGTTCTGTCTGGATGTCTCTGGTATCATGTATTAGTTAGTTCTGTCTGGATGTCTCTGGTATCATGTATTAGTTAGTTCTGTCTGGATGTCTCTGGTATCATGTATTAGTTAGTTCTGTCTGGATGTCTCTGGTATCATGTATTAGTTAGTTCTGTCTGGATGTCTCTGGTATCATGTATTAGTTAGTTCTGTCTGGATGTCTCTGTCTCTGGTATCATGTATTAGTTAGTTCTGTCTGGATGTCTCTGGTATCATGTATTAGTTACTGCTGTCTGGATGTCTCTGGTATCATGTATTAGTTAGTTCTGTCTGGATGTCTCTGGTATCATGTATTAGTTAGTTCTGTCTGGATGTCTCTGGTATCATGTATTAGTTAGTTATGTCTGGATGTCTCTGGTATCATGTATTAGTTACTGCTGTCTGGATGTCTCTGGTATCATGTATTAGTTAGTTCTGTCTGGATGTCTCTGTTATCATGTATTAGTTAGTTCTGTCTGGATGTCTCTGGTATCATGTATTAGTTAGTTATGTCTGGATGTCTCTGTTATCATGTATTAGTTAGTTATGTCTGGATGTCTCTGGTATCATGTATTAGTTATGTCTGGATGTCTCTGTTATCATGTATTAGTTAGTTCTGTCTGGATGTCTCTGGTATCATGTATTAGTTAGTTCTGTCTGGATGTCTCTGGTATGATGTCTATGTCTCTGGTATCATGTATTAGTTAGTTCTGTCTGGATGTCTCTGGTATCATGTATTAGTTAGTTCTGTCTGGATGTCTCTGGTATCATGTATTAGTTAGTTCTGTCTGGATGTCTCTGGTATCATGTATTAGTTAGTTCTGTCTGGATGTCTCTGGTATCATGTATTAGTTAGTTCTGTCTGGATGTCTCTGGTATCATGTATTAGTTAGTTCTGTCTGGGTGTCTCTGGTATCATGTATTAGTTAGTTCTGTCTGGATGTCTCTGGTATCATGTATTAGTTAGTTCTGTCTGGGTGTCTCTGGTATCATGTAGTTCTGTTATGTCTCTGGTATCATGTTAGTTAGTTCTGTTTGGATGTCTCTGTATCTGTTCTTCTGGATGTCTCTGGTATCATGTATTAGTTAGTTCTGTCTGGATGTCTCTGGTATCATGTATTAGTTAGTTCTGTCTGGATGTCTCTGGTATCATGTATTAGTTAGTTCTGTCTGGATGTCTCTGGTATCATGTATTAGTTAGTTCTGTCTGGATGTCTCTGGTATCATGTATTAGTTAGTTCTGTCTGGATGTCTCTGTTATCATGTATTAGTTAGTTCTGTCTGGATGTCTCTGGTATCATGTATTAGTTAGTTCTGTCTGGATGTCTCTGGTATCATGTATTAGTTAGTTCTGTCTGGATGTCTCTGGTATCATGTATTAGTTAGTTCTGTCTGGATGTCTCTGGTATCATGTATTAGTTACTGCTGTAGTTCTGTCTGGATCTGGATGTCTCTGGTATCATGTATTATTAGTTCTGTTAGTTCTGTCTGGATGTCTCTGGTATCATGTATTAGTTAGTTCTGTCTGGATGTCTCTGGTATCATGTATTAGTTAGTTCTGTCTGGATGTCTCTGGTATCATGTATTAGTTAGTTCTGTCTGGATGTCTCTGGTATCATGTATTAGTTAGTTCTGTCTGGATGTCTCTGGTATCATGTATTAGTTAGTTCTGTCTGGTATTAGTTGTCTCTGGTATCATGTATTAGTTAGTTCTGTCTGGATGTCTCTGGTATCATGTATTAGTTAGTTCTGTCTGGATGTCTCTGGTATCATGTATTAGTTAGTTCTGTCTGGATGTCTCTGGTATCATGTATATATGTTAGTTCTGTCTGGATGTCTCTGGTATCATGTATTAGTTAGTTCTGTCTGGATGTCTCTGGTATCATGTATTAGTTAGTTCTGTCTGGATGTCTCTGGTATCATGTATTAGTTAGTTCTGTCTGGATGTCTCTGGTAGTTCTGTCTGGATGTCTCTGGTATCATGTATTAGTTAGTTCTGTCTGGATGTCTCTGGTATCATGTATTAATTAGTTAGTTCTGTCTGGATGTCTCTGGTATCATGTATTAGTTAGTTCTGTCTGGATGTCTCTGGTATCATGTTCTGTCTGGATGTCTCTGGTATCAATTAGTTAGTTCTGTCTGGATGTCTCTGGTATCATGTTAGTTCTGTCTATTAGTTAGTTCTGTCTGGATGTCTCTGGTATCATGTATTAGTTAGTTCTGTCTGGATGTCTCTGGTATCATGTATTAGTTAGTTCTGTCTGGATGTCTCTGGTATCATGTATTAGTTAGTTCTGTCTGGATGTCTCTGGTATCATGTATTAGTTAGTTCTGTCTGGATGTCTCTGGTATCATGTATTAGTTAGTTCTGTCTGGATGTCTCTGGTATCATGTATTAGTTAGTTCTGTCTGGATGTCTCTGGTATCATGTATTAGTTAGTTCTGTCTGGATGTCTCTGGTATCATGTATTAGTTAGTTCTGTCTGGATGTCTCTGGTATCATGTATTAGTTAGTTCTGTCTGGGTGTCTCTGCTATCATGTATTAGTTAGTTCTGTCTGGGTGTCTCTGGTATCATGTATTAGTTAGTTCTGTCTGGATGTCTCTGGTATCATGTATTAGTTAGTTCTGTCTGGGTGTCTCTGGTATCATGTATTAGTTAGTTCTGTCTGGGTGTCTATGCTATCATGTATTAGTTAGTTCTGTCTGGGTGTCTCTGCTATCATGTATTAGTTACTGCTGTTTGGATGGCTGTGGTGTTTTCTCATGTGACCAGACATGCACATCTTTTTAACATCTGTTTGCTTGGAACAATGAAAAGGATAGATAGAGGGAAGGGTGGTGTCTATTTGCATTCAGGTTCCTTTTTGTTTTTGACCGTTGCACTTTAAGGGTTGGTTTTACAGTTCACATTAATTAATGCAGAGATGTGTGTGTGCTGGTGTGTGCATGTGTGTGTTGAGCCCATGTCTGTGTATCCCAGGTGTGTTATGGTGCTTTTATCCCAGGCAGATCCTGGGGAATGGTAAGAATTTCTCCCAGCCGGTCCGGTCACAGTTCCCCGGCCCAAACCCCACTCTCACTCCACACCCCTGCCCTTACACCACTGACAGACAACCCGCAAAGAGCAGACACCTGGCCTAACTCTCTGACACACACACACACACACACACACACACACACACACACACACACACACACACACACACACACACACACACACACACACACACACACACACACACACACACACACACACACACACACACACACACACACACACTCGATCACATGCACAAAATCAAAGAAAACAATCTGACAAGCATGCACACACAGGCTTATAAGCGCACTCACATACACACATGCTAACAAACGCACTCACATACACACAATCATGTACACACAAAGACACACACACACAAAGACTCAAGGCACTCTCATACACAGGTGCATACTATAACTTGCACATACACACACACACTGACACAGAGACACACACCCAGTCACCCCTTGGGAGCTGCGAGGAAACCCAGGGATCAGCAGAAACACTCTAGAGAAATAAGAGAAGTGAAGAGAGACCAGATGGAAGATAGAACTCAACACCAGTCATCAGAGAGAGAGAGAGAGAGATGAGGAAGGAGGGAGAGAGAGAGAAATAAAGAGAGAGGGAGAAATATAGGGAGAGGGAGAAAGGGAGAGTGAAATAGAGAAGAGAGAGAAGTGAGAGAGAGGGGGAGAAGAGAGAGAGACACAGTGAGAGGGGGTGAGAATTGAGGAAAAGAGAGAGCAAGCGAAGAAAGGAATACGAAAGTGAAAAAAGAAAGATGTGTGAGTGAAGGAACCAGCCCATTATGTCTTGTTTGTGGAGGCTAAAAGGTTAAGGTTGTCTTCTGTCTGTCTGAGTGTCAGCGAAGGTGAGGCCAACCTGTCAATCAGCCGTTAACACCACCTGAGTGCTCTTTCAACCCTCACTTCCTCTCCTCACCACTCCCTGTCAATCACACCAAGCCTCACAGACACCACACTCACTGTGTGTTTTTGGTTTTACTATCCTTGTGGGGACCAGAAAAAAATCAAATAAGTGGCGACATTTAGCCGGTCCCCACATGGAAAAATGCAATTTTAAGGCAAAGGATTAGGTTTAGGGTTAGAATTAGAATTAGGGGTTATCTTCAGGAGTTAGGGTTAGGTTTAGGGTTAGAATTAGAATTAGGATTATCTTCGGGAGTTAGGGTTAGGGTTAGAATTAGGGGTTATCTTCGGGAGTTAGGGTTAGGTTTAGAATTAGGATTAGGGGTTATCTTCAGGAGTTAGGGTTAGGTTTAGAATTAGGATTAGGGGTTATCTTCGGGAGTTAGGGTTAGGTTTAGGGTTAGAATTAGGATTAGGGGTTATCTTCGGGAGTTAGGGTTAGGTTTAGAGTTAGGATTAGGGGTTATCTTCGGGAGTTAGGGTTAGGTTTAGGATTAGGATTAGGGGTTATCTTCGGGAGTTAGGGTTAGGTTTAGAATTAGGATTAGGGGTTATCTTCGGGAGTTAGGGTTAGGTTTAGGGTTAGAATTAGGATTAGGGGTTATCTTCGGGAGTTAGGGTTAGGTTTAGGGTTAGAATTAGGATTAGGGGTTATCTTCGGGAGGGTTAGTTAGGGTTAGAATTAGGGGTTATCTTCAGGAGTTAGGGTTAGGTTTAGGGTTAGTGTGTGTGTGTGTGTGTTGTGTGTGTGAATTGTGTGTATGTGTCAGGAGTTAGGGTTGTGTTTAGGTGTGTGTGTGTGTGTGTGTGTGTGTGTGTGTGTGTGTGTGTGTGTGTGTGTGTGAGACCCTTAAATAAGATGTGCATCTAAATTGTTGGTGGAATATTTATTTCAGTCATATTTTTGAAGTTTAACAATCGTCTCCACTTGTGTGATTTAAAGCATTGTCTCCTCAATAGACCAACTTAAGGAGCGACAATCATTTAGCTAGAAGAGAATCCCCCACCTCTCTCCCTTCCCCCTTCCTCCATCCCAAACACCCGAGGGCATGACCCGCTCTGTGTCTTTTTCTACACCTCTCCAGCCAAGACAAACACAAGGTGTGATACATTCACATTCTCCTCCGCCCTCCAACCCCTCACCTGGCCTAGTGTCAGCACATATAAGGCTGAGGGAGAGGGGGCTGCACCACCATGGCAAAGCTGACTGCAGCAACAACCAGGGGCGGACTCGGACAAGAATTCAGCCCTGGCATTTTATCCACACCAGCACACATCAATGCGCAAACATTTATTTTTTGATTTACTGTAACTGTAGCAATATGCAATGATTGAGTGGTCCATATTATGCTGTAAATGTGCTGTGATTGGTTGACATTTGCGAGGCCTTTTTTATGTACTGAGTTCATGGGTCCGTTTTATGTGATAATATTGGAATGATTACACTTTTTATGTGGAAATTGGTGGAATTTTCAAGCCTTTGCATAATATGCAAGGAATTTATGTTTTTTTCTTTAAAAAGTTTGCGATCATGTGTTCTCCCTGAATCAATGCCTACCCTAAGTGTTAATTACTAGCTCAGGGCTCCAGACTAACATGTCACTGGTGCCACTAACTTTTATACAACTTGAACTTTTATCCAAGAAATAAGTATATTTGAAATAACACGTGGAAGCAGGAATGCATGACTCAAGATATGTTGTGCATCCTAATCCAGTTACTGTCATGAATGTTGGTTTGACAATTAGACTATAGTTGCTATATATTTACAGTCAAAATCTGACAAAATAGCACTAAATAATATCATGGGCTAATTAATTTGGGGTTCAGCACCTGAGGAAGTGTAAACACAAAACACATTAACTAGATCGCTAACTCTAAATATAATAACCTCGGCTAATAGCCATGTGTTCATCCAGCAGTAAATGTAATGTCCTTAAAAAACTGCAGTTGTAGCACCCATTACCAGGGGTGGGCAATTCCAATCCTCGAGGGCCTGATTGGTGTCACAGTTTTGCCCCAGCTAACACACCAATAACTAATCATCTCCAATAATCACCTAATCATAATCTTCAGTTTAGAATGCATTTGGATTAAATCAGCTGTGCTAGGGATGGGGAAAATGTATGGCACCATTCAGGCCCTGGAGGACTGGAGTTGCCCACCCCTGCATTTGACCTATAGGCCTATGTCCTCTCTATGGCCTGTGTGCACTTTAAAGCCATATCAAATATCTTGGTTGCAAAATAGTTGCTATTGAGCTGAATATTGAATGTACCTACAGAAAGCTGAGGCCCTTCTCTCTTCGACAAGGACAAGGGAACGAAATTTCCAAAGCTGTGTTTTTCCCGCAATTACATTTTGAAATGTTATACGATCAGAACACATTGTCTTTTGAGCGCATGGGGGGAGAGGAGAGGGGCTCGCTCATTACAGCAGCAGGCCCCAGAGAAACAGGCACAGGGTCATGGCACACACTTCCATTACAGGAATCATAAGAATACTTTATTACCAAATCATGGTTTTAGCCACCCAAATATGTTATGTTTTGGGTGAGGTGACAATGTAGAATGTGCTCTTTCTACATTTATAGGCAGCTTTTCTGTTTTATACGATCTTGATCTTGGCTGTCTATATCTAACTGATGAAAGAGTTGGAGCAGGTCTCTTTGCTGATGCCGCATGACCTCAAATCAGCCTGTCAGAAAACCGGGCCGGACTATCTTGGCAGGTTGGCCGGCTGTTTCCCACTGATCAGCCAAAGAATCATTATATATCAGTGTAATGGAAACATTTCACAAAAATATAAAATTATTTTAAAAAAACTATTAACAGGCCCATGGGCCCCTGGCCATGTCACCTTTTTTATTTATTTGTAATTTTATAAATAAAAAATATTTTTCTGTATGTCAATTTTGACCAACCCACCCAACTAAAAAATGGACCAGGCCATCTGGTATTTGCCAGAATTGCCAGATGTCCAATCCGCCCTTGGCAACACCCATACATTCATATGAAACCAGTTCAGTTTTGTTATATGTTACTTCTAAGCTGTTAGTGAGGGATACAGACAAATGACATTATTGCTATAAAAGTGCAAAGTAAGATAATACAAAGGATCACCATAGCATGGAGCAATAAAAGACAGCAGGATAAAATGAAAGAAACAACAGAGAGAGAAAGCCACCCTAAGTGCATGTATCCACACAGCTGTAGTGTCTCTGTCACTGTTGATCTCTGTTTCACTGAGAATTCCACTGTGGGCCTCTAATAGGCTGGAGAGGCCCCTGACTGCACACAGTGACATGCTATTGGTTCCCCAGGGGCCACGGACCTCCCCCACACACAGACAGACAGCACACACACGGCCCTGTCACAGTCAAAATCAAATCAAATCAAATTGTATTGGTCACATATACATGGTTAGCAGATGTTATTGCAAGTGTAGCGAAATGCTTGTGCATCAAGTTCTGACAGTGCAGCAATATCAACAAGTAATCTGACAATTCCACACCAACTACCTAATACACACAAATCTAAGTAAAGGGATGGGATAAGAATATGTACATAAATATATGGATGACCAATGACCGAGCGGAATAGGCAAGATGCAATAGATGGTATAATATACAGTATATACATATGAGATGAGTAATGCAAAATTTCGCTACACTCGCATTTACATCTGCCAACCATGTGTATGTGACAAATAAATAAAATTTGATTTGATTTGATTTGACATATGTAAACATCATTATTAAAGTGACATTAATAAAGTGACTAGTGATCCATTTGTTAGAGCGGCCAATGATTTGGCCAAAAGTCTGTATGCAGGCAGCAGCCTCTCTGTGCTAGTAATGGCTATTTAACAGTCCGATGGCCTTGAGATAGTTTATATTTTTCAGTCTCTCGGACCCAGCTTTGATGCACCTCTACTGACCTCACCTTCTGGATGGTAGCGGGGTGAACAGGCAGTGGCTCGGCTGGTTGTTGTCCTTGATGTTCTTTTTGGCCTTCCTGTGACATTGGGTGCTGTCGGTGTCCTGGAGGGCAGACCGCACCACCCTCTGGGGAGCCCTGCGGTTGTGGGCGGTGCTGTTGCCGTACCAGGTGGTGATACAGCACAACAGGATGCTCTCAATTGTGCATATGTAAATGTTTGTGAGGGTTTTAGGTTACACGCCAAATTTGCTCAGCCTCCTGAAGTTTAAGATGCACTGTTGTGCCTTCTTCACCACACTATCTGTGTGGGTGGACCATTTCAGTTTGTCGTCCCATCGATGTGGATACGGGGGGGGGGGGTGAAAGGTTGTTTTCCTGACACCACACTCTGAGTAGCCTCACCTCCTCCCTATAGGCTGTATCGTCATTGTTGGTGATCAAGCATACTATTGTGTCGTCTGCAAACTTGATGATCGAGTTGGAGGTGTGCATGGCCACACAGTCATGGGTGAACAGGGAGTACAGGTGGGGGCTGAGCACGTACCCTTGTGGGGCCCCAGTGTTGAGGATCATTGAGGAGGAGATGATGTTTCCTATCTTCACCACCTGAGGACGGCCCGTTAGGAAGTCCAGGACCCAATCGCACAGGACGGGGTTGAGACCCAGGGCCTCAAGCTTAATGACTTCTCTTCATCCTAGCTACTGTTGTATCAATATGTTTGACCCTGACAGTTTACAATCCAGGGTTACTCCAAGCAGTTTAGTCACCTCAACATGCTCAATTTCCACATTATTCCTTAAAAGTTTTAGTTGAGGTTTAGGTTTTAGTGAATGATTCGTCCCAAATACAATGCTCTTAGTTTTTGAAATATTACGGAGTAACTTATTCCTTGCCACCCATTCTGAATCGAACTGCAGTACTGTGTTATTCAATGTTGCAGTCATTTCAGTAGTAGCTGACGTGTATAGTGTTGAGTCATCAACATACAGACACACTGGCTTTACTTAAAGCCAATGGCATGCCTTTAGTCAAGATTGAAAAAAGTAATGGTCCTAGACAACTGACTTGGGGAATTCCCGATTCTACCTGGATTATGTTGGATAGGCTTCCATTAAAGAACACCCTCTGTGTTATGTTAGACAGGTAACTCTTTATCCACAATATAGCAGGGGGTGTAAAGCAAGTTGCCAGCAGCAGATTATGATCGATAATGTCAAAAGCAGCACTGAAGTCTAACAAAACAACCCCCACAATATTTGTATCATCAATTTCTCTCAGCCAATCATTAGTCATTTGTGTAAGTGCTGTGTTTGTTGAATGTCCTTCTCTATAAGCATGCTGAAAGTTTGTTGTCAATTTGTTTACTGAAAAAAAGCATTGTATCTGGTCAAACACAAATTCTTCTAAAAGTCTACTAAGGGTTGGTAACAGGCTGATTGATCGGCTATTTGAGCCAGTAAAGGGGGCTTTACTATTCTTAGGTAGCGGAATGACTTTTGCTTCCCTCCAAGCCTGAGGGCACATACATTCTAGTAGGCTTAAATTGAAAATATGGCAAATAGGAGTGGCAATATCGTCCACTATTATCCTCAGTAATTTTCCATCCAGATTGTCAGACCCGGTGGATTGTCATTGTTGATAGACAACAATATTTTTTTCACCTCTTCTACATTAACTTTACAGAATTTAAAATTACAGTGCTTGTCTTTCATTGTTTGATAAGATATACTTGGATGTGCAGTGTCAGCATTTGTTGCTGGCATGTCATGCCAAAATATGCTAATTTTGCCAATGAAAAAATAATTAAAGTAGTTGGAAATATCAGTTGGTTTTGTGATGAATGAGCCATCTGATTCATAGAATGATGGTGTTAGAGCCAAATAGTGAAACTAGAAACAAAACTTGACGAAGTAGTGCTCAAACACACAAACAATATCCCACAAATGCAGGTGGGGAAAAAACCTAATAATATGATCCCCAATTAGAGGCAACGATTACCAGCTGCCTCTAATTGGGAACCACACAAACCACCAACCTAGAAATCTAGAAACTAGATAACCCCCCCCTCTCTATGGTCAGGGCGTGACAACCCTAAACTGAGGAACTGTCTCTCTCTCGCCGTCTCTCTAATAGGAGTACAATCTCCATAACTTCACCAACTCAATCAGTGTATAAATTCCAGAGGCATCACCCTTTAATTCACTCCTTATAATACAAGCTTTTTTCCCAGAAGTTATCAAAATTGTAAATACATTTTACACCCACAGAGCTGCAATTGTCTCGTTGCCAGTTAGAGGGCTAAAAGTCTGCTGAAAAGTTCAATGCCTCGATTCAGGGAGTGCAGAGGGAGAGATATTATGGGGTGTTTGTTGGTGTCATGTAGTGATCCAGTCAGTTATTTAAAATTCATCTTCAGCTGTTCTGAGATGCCCATCATAATGCCATTGAATCCCACATGAACTATGATAGACTCAATTTCCTGATGCTGATTTAAAATGGAGCAGCTTATTGGTGTCCTGTACTCATGCTTCTGGAGAGCACAACGTTTTTTCTCCAGGTCCTGAGACATTTCTCACCACTGGACTGCCCAATACAACGGCCGGAGAAGGAATGTAGAAATCTTTCCATTCCCACCCCTCACACAATTCATTGAGCCTTTCACGGGCCCACAAGAAGCAGGATAGCGTACGCCCTGTCTCAGATTTGGGGCGGCAGGTAGCCTAATGGTTGGAGCATTGGGCCAGTAACCGAAAGGTGGCTAGATCAAATCCCTGAGCTGACAAGATAAAAAGCTGTCGTTCTGCCCCTGAACAAGGCAGTTAACCCACTGTTCCTAGGCTGTCATTGTAAATAAGAATTTGTTTTTAACTGACTTGCCTAGTTAAAGAGGTTAAATAAAATATTAAATAATAAAAATAAAAAAATATCCAGAGAGAGGGAATGGAGCGGGAATCCAGAGAGAGGGAAAGGAGCGGGAATCCAGAGAGAGGGAAAGGAGCGGGAATCCAGAGAGAGGGAAAGGAGCGGGAATCCAGAGAGAGGGAAAGGAGCGGGAATCCAGAGAGAGGGAAAGGAGCGGGAATCCAGAGAGAGGGAAAGGAGCGGGAATCCAGAGAGAGGGAAAGGAGCGGGAATCCAGAGAGAGGGAAAGGAGCGGGAATCCAGAGAGAGGGAAAGGAGCGGGAATCCAGAGAGAGGGAAAGGAGCGGGAATCCAGAGAGAGGGAAAGGAGCGGGAATCCAGAGAGAGGGAAAGAAGACACTGCTAAAGTCAGCGTAGTTGGAGTCAGCTCCCGCCCGCTAAGCAGCATGCGGCTGCCTTCGTTTTCCACAACTTGTGACATGGGACCATCGCTGATCGCCGTCTACTTCACTACAGGATGGAGGATGAGAAGCAGATGGAGACGACACAGGCCATTCGGATAGGGACAGATGACAAGGCAAGGAAACATCCATCAGGCCCGAGCGGCGTCCAGCCCGAGCGGCGTCCAGCCAAAAACATTTGCGTTTTCCCCAGAAGTTTGAGCAGAATTGAGATTTGTTTGCTAAGCATAGCCACCTCATTCCCTGTAATCCTCCATTAGCAAACAATTCCCACATTGGAACTCAAGGTATGTCAATATTGTCCCAGACAAGGGTGTAAAATACACAGCTTATACAGCGCTGGTCAAGTTTGTTAGCTATTCCAGGTGAAGTGGGCTCCATTGCGGAGTCGGAGACCCCGGACAGCAGCTGATGGAACATTGGGAGATCTGCTGCTCTGTATCTGCAGGTGAGATGTGTCTACTCTGGGACTGCAGGTGAGGTGTGTCTACTCTGGGACTGCAGGTGAGGTGTGTCTGCTCTGGGACTGCAGGTGAGGTGTGTCTGCTCTGGGACTGCAGGTGAGGTGTGTCTGCTCTGGGACTGCAGGTGAGGTGTGTCTACTCTGGGACTGCAGGTGAGGTGTGTCTGCTCTGGGACTGCAGGTGAGGTGTGTCTACTCTGGGACTGCAGGTGAGGTGTGTCTACTCTGGGACTGCAGGTGAGGTGTGTCTGCTCTGGGACTGCAGGTGAGGTGTGTCTGCTCTGGGACTGCAGGTGAGGTGTGTCTACTCTGGGACTGCAGGTGAGGTGTGTCTACTCTGGGACTGCAGGTGAGTGTGTACTCTGGGACTGCACGTGAGGTGTGTCTACTCTGGGACTGCAGGTGAGGTGTGTCTACTCTGGGACTGCAGGTGAGGTGTGTCTACTCTGGGACTGCAGGTGAGGTGTGTCTACTCTGGGACTGCAGGTGAGGTGTGTCTACTCTGGGACTGCAGGTGAGGTGTGTCTGCTCTGGGACTGCAGGTGAGGTGTGTCTACTCTGGGACTGCAGGTTAGGTGTATCTGCTCTGGGACTGCAGGTGAGGTGTGTCTACTCTGGGACTGCAGGTGAGGTGTGTCTACTCTGGGACTGCAGGTGAGGTGTGTCTACTCTGGGACTGCAGGTGAGGTGTGTCTACTCTGGGACTGCAGGTGAGGTGTGTCTGCTCTGGGACTGCAGGTGAGGTGTGTCTACTCTGGGACTGCAGGTGAGGTGTGTCTACTCTGGGACTGCAGGTGAGGTGTGTCTACTCTGGGACTGCAGGTGAGGTGTGTCTACTCTGGGACTGCAGGTGAGGTGTGTCTACTCTGGGACTGCAGGTGAGGTGTGTCTACTCTGGGACTGCAGGTGAGGTGTGTCTACTCTGGGACTGCAGGTGAGGTGTGTCTACTCTGGGACTGCAGGTGAGGTGTGTCTACTCTGGGACTGCAGGTGAGGTGTGTCTACTCTGGGACTGCAGGTGAGGTGTGTCTGCTCTGGGACTGCAGGTGAGGTGGACTCTAGGACTGCAGGTGAGGTGTGTCTACTCTGGGACTGCAGGTGAGGTGTGTCTACTCTGGGACTGCTCTGGGACTGCAGGTGAGGTGTGTACTCTGGGACTGCAGGTGAGGTGTATCTGCTCTGGGACTGCAGGTGAGGTGTGTCTACTCTGGGACTGCAGGTGAGGTGTGTCTACTCTGGGACTGCAGGTGAGGTGTGTCTACTCTGGGACTGCAGGTGAGGTGTGTCTACTCTGGGACTGCAGGTGAGGTGTGTCTACTCTGGGACTGCAGGTGAGGTGTGTATTCTCTGGGACTACAGGTGAGTTGTCTTCTCTGGGCTGGGTCTTCTGTCCAGGTGAGTTGTGTCTGCGGCATATCTTCCTCAAAGAGCCAACTCTTCGGAAACTGGTACAAAGTGGTGTGTGTGTGCCTAACACATGTCTACTGTTGTTGTGTATGTCGGAGAATGCGTGTGTCCAGAAGAAAATTTTAGAATATTATGCAATAGCAAAATAAACTCAGAAAAAAAGTCCTCTCACTGTCTACAGCATTTATTTTCCTCCTCATGGCCTGTTCCAGATTTGCCCGTTCTTGCTGTGAGATGTTACCCCACTCTTCCACCAAGGCACTTGCAAGTTCCCAGACATTTCTGGGGGGAATGGCCCTAGCCCTCACCCTCCGATCCAACAGGTCCCAGACATGCTCAATGGGATTGAGATCCGGGCTCTTCACTGGCCATGGCAGAACACTGACATTCCTGTCTTGCAGGAAATCACACACAGAACTATCTGTATGGCTGGTGGCATTGTCATGCTGGAGGGTCATGTCAGGATGAGCCTGCAGGAAGGGTACCACATGAGGGAGGAGGATGTCTTCGCTGTAACGCACAGTGTTGAGATTGCCTGCAGTGATAACAAGCTCAGTCCGATGATGCTGTGACACACCACCCCAGACCATGACAGACCCTCCACCTCCAAATCCCGCTTCAGAGTAGAGGTGTAATGCTCATTCCTTCGACGATAAATGAGAATCCGACCATCACCCCTGGTGAGACAAAACCGCGACTCGTCAGTGAATAGCACTTTTTGCCAGTCCTGTCTGGTCCAGCGACGGTGGGTTTATGCCCATAGGCAACATTGTTGCTGGTGATGTCTGGTGAGGACCTGCCTTACAACAGGCCTACAAGCCCTTAGTCCAGCCTCTCTCAGCCTCTTGCGGACAGTCTGAGCACAGATGAAGGGAATGTGTGTTCCTGGTGTAAACTCGGGCAGTTGTTGCTGCCATCCTGTACCTGTCCCGCAGGTGTGATGTTCGGATGTACCGATCCTGTGCAGGTGTTGTTACACGTGGTCTGCCACTGCTAGGATGATCAGCTGTCCGTCCTGTCTCCCTGTAGATCTGTCTTAGGCTTCTCACATTACGGACATAGCAATGTATTGCCCTGGCCACATCTGCAGTCCTCATGCCTCTTTGCAGCATGCCTAAGGCATGTTCACGCAGATGAGCAGAGACACTGGGCATCATTCTTATGGTGTTTTTCAGAGTCAGAAGAAAGGCCTCTTTAGTGTCCTACGTTTTCATAACTGCGACCTTAATTGCCTACCTTCTGTAAGCTGTTAGTGTCTTAACAACCGTTCCATAGGTGCATGTTCATTAATTGTTTACTGTTCATTGAACAAGCATGTATTGTTTAGAGAGAGTGAAAGATAAATAAAGACAAAAAGAACGAGAGAGTTTGAGAGAGAGAATGGATAGGAGGTGGAGTTGGAGGAATGAAACAGGAAGTGGAGTGGCACTATACTCTGGGCTACATGACTGGACCAGATGTTGGATAGGGCTGCAGGGCTGAGACTGGGGGGGTCATGCTCAGACAGCCCTCTAGCCTGGTGTGTGTGTTGGTGGGTGGCACAGAGTCTGTCACTAAGATTACCACTGGCAGGGCTCTGACAAGCCTTCTCAAAGCAGACAAAGGGATGAGAGGAGGAAGAGGGAGAGGCAGATAGAGCTGGAAAGATAGAAGACTGTAGAAAAACACAGAGAGAAAGAAGTGAGAAAGAAAGGAAAGACAATGATAAAGTAGGACTAAAAAAGGGGATGTAAACAGACAGTCTATAGAAGAACCAAATAGACACAGAGAGTCTATAGAAGAACCAGAGAGAGAGTCTATAGAAGAGCCAAATAGAGAGTCTATAGAAGAACCAAATAGACAGAGAGTCTATAGAAGAACCAGAGAGAGAGTCAATAGAAGAACCAAATAGACAGACAGAGAGTCTATAGAAGAACCAAATAGAGAGAGAGGATTAGGCCAGGCGTACGGATGGATGGAGGGAGCGTCAACACACTCCTTGTCTGCTCTACAAGGAGCTGTTAGCTATCTCTCCATCATCGTCATGTCATCACTCAATTAAAAGGTTACGCCTTGTTTATTCTTTCTATTACTTTGGAAAACATCAACAAGCACTTATTACCAGGACACACAGCCTCCAGGCGGGCTACTAATTGTGTGTGCGTGTGTGCGCGTGTTTGTGCATCTCAGTGAGAGTATGACTGAGATTGTGCAAGATATGTCTCAGAGAGTTTGACTTATGCCAATGAAGCTCATTCAATTGAGTTTGTCTGTAAATTTGTATTTGTACATGTGAGTAACACTGTGTCTGTTCTTTGTTTGTTTGCAACTACAGGGCCTTCGAAAAGTTCAGACCCCTTGACTTTTTTCACATTTTGTTAGATCACAGCCCTGTTCTAAAATGTATTAAATCGTTTTTTTCCCCTTCTTTTTATCAATCTACACACAATACCCCATAACGACAAAGCAAAAACAAGTTATCAGAAATGTTTGGTCATTTATAAAAAATAATAACTGAAATATCACATTTACATAAGTATTGCGACCCTTCACTCAGTACTTTGATGAAGCACTTTGGCAGCGTTTACAGCCTCGAATCTTCTTGGGTATAATAATAATAATAATATATGCCATTTAGCAGACGCTTTTATCCAAAGCGACTTACAGTCATGTGTGCATACATTCTACGTATGGGTGGTCCCTGGGATCGAACCCACTACCCTGGCGTTACAAGCGCCATGCTCTACCAACTGAGCTACAGAAGGACCGGTATAAGCTTGGTACACCTGTATTTGGGGTGTTTCTCCCATTCTTCTCTGCAGATCCTCTCAAGATCTGTCAGGTTGGAAGGGGAGCGTTGCTGTACAGCTTCTTTCAGGTCTCTCCAGAGATGTTTGATTGGGTTCAAATCCAGGCTCTGGCAAAGCCACTCAAGGATATTCAGAGACTTGTCCCAAAGCCACTCCTGCATTGTCTTGGCTGTGTGCTTAGGGTTGTTGTCCTGTTGGAAGGTGAACCTTCACCTCAGTCTGAGGTCCTGAGAGGAACTCTAGTGCAGAGGAACTCTGGAACTCCGTTAGAGTAACTATTGGGTTCTTGGTCACCTCCCTGACCAAGACCCTTCTCCCCAGATTGCTCAGTTTGGCCAGGGCGGCCAGCTCTAAGAAGAGTCTTGGTGGTTCCAAACTTCTTCCATTTGAGAATGATCGAGGCTACTGTGTTCTTGGGAAGCTTCAATGTCACAGAAATGTTCTGGTATCCTTCTCCAGATCTGTGCCTCTACACAATCCTGTCTCGGAGCTCTATGGACAATTCCTTTCGACCTCATAGCTTGGTTTTTGCTCTGACATGCACTGTCAATTGTGGGACCTAATAGACAGTTGTGTGCCTGCCCAAGTCATGTCCAATCAATACAATTCACCACAGGTGGATTCCAATCAAGTTGTAGAAACATGTCAAGGATGATCAGTAGAAACATCTGAGCTCAATTTTGAGTCTGATAGCAAAGAGTCTGAATACTTATGTAAATAAGGTATCTGTTTTTTATTTATAATGCAAAAATTTCGAAACACCTGTTTTCGATTTTAAAAAGAACATAATCAATTTAAGAATAAAGCTGTAACATAACAAAATGTGGAAAAAGTCAAGGGGTCTCAATACTTTCCGAAGACACTGTATGAGAATGAACGTATTGGTGTGTGTGTGTGCATGTGTGGCGCGCGTGTATGTACCAGGAGACAAGAGATACGCAGGTAAATTGGGAAGCAGTAGATAAAACAGCTAGGCAGCTATGTTGAGTCATTACTCCTCTCTTCCTCCCTCCCTGCCTATCTTCCCATCTGTTATCTGTCTTCAGTCACCCTGTAGGGTTAAGATAGGCATCTCCCCAAATCTCAGACAGAACACACACCAGCACATACATACCAAAGAACATGTGTGTGTCTAGCTTCAACTGCACATGTGTGTTTGAAAGTGTGTGTGTGTGTGTATGTGTGTGTGTGTGTCAGTGTGTGTGTGTGTGTGTGTGTGTGTGTGTGTGTGTGTGTGTGTGTGTGTGTGTGTGTGTGTGTGTGTGTGTGTGTGTGTGTGTAGAGTAGGAAGCATGCTTCTCTGTGATGCGATGCTGGCGATAAGGGCAGTGGGGGTGTGTGTGTGTGTGTGTGTGTGTGGGGGGGTGACGTAGTTCAGTGGCAGGACACCGTCGTGCATGCTGGTATTCGTGAGAGGTTCCCACATACCAGGGTGGCATGGGAGGTGGAGGGGGAGAGGGCAAGGGAAGGGAAGGGGGTAAGGGCGTGGGCCCAAAGACTGTCTCCCAGCCACTGACTATAACCACTGTTACAGCACACCAAAACATTAGACTACTGCAGTGAATCCAACAAACACTCATCCCTCAATCAGACTGGCTTTACTGTATTTACACAGTAGAAAAAACATTATTTCCCCCTATGGTCAAATGGGCTAGCAGAATGATAATATTCCTAGGTAGAGCTGACATGCATCCTCTCTACCAAAGCCAGACAGTCTGTGGGGTCATTGGTCAGATATCAGTCAGAGCTACAGAGTCTAGTTATCATTGAGTTATCATATGACATTCAGAGACTTCATAAGGGAGTCACTGGCTGTATTTGTCTGAAGCAGGGTGAGTAATGCTGTCTCTGGGATGGGGTAGTGGGGCAGTGTTGTGCTATGATGACTCTATTAGCCAAAATATTCTTCATCCTGGCATAGCGGTGTCATATGGCATTCATAGAGCCTTCATAAAGGCTGTAATTGTTGTCTGGAGCAGACTGAATATATTGTGTAGTCTGTAGTGTCTGGGTTGGAAGTGGGGGTAGTGTATAGTGTAGTGTCTGGGTTGGAAGTGGGGGTAGTGTATAGTGTAGTGTCTGGGTTGGAAGTGGGGGTAGTGTATAGTGTAGTGTCTGGGTTGGAAGTGGGGGTAGTGTATAGTGTAGTGTCTGGGTTGGAAGTGGGGGTAGTGTATAGTGTAGTGTCTGGGTTGGAAGTGGGGGTAGTGTATAGTGTAGTGTCTGGGTTGGAAGTGGGGGTAGTGTATAGTGTTATGTCTGGGTTGGAAGTGGGGGTAGTGTATAGTGTAGTGTCTGGGTTGGAAGTGGGGGTAGTGTATAGTGTAGTGTCTGGGTTGGAAGTGGGGGTAGTGTATAGTGTAGTGTCTGGGTTGGAAGTGGGGGTAGTGTATAGTGTAGTGTCTGGGTTGGAAGTGGGGGTAGTGTATAGTGTAGTGTCTGGGTTGGAAGAGGGGGTAGTGTATAGTGTAGTGTCTGGGTTGGAAGTGGGGGTAGTGTATAGTGTAGTGTCTGGGTTGGAAGTGGGGGTAGTGTATAGTGTAGTGTCTGGGTTGGAAGTGGGGGTAGTGTATAGTGTAGTGTCTGGGTTGGAAGTGGGGGTAGTGTATAGTGTAGTGTCTGGGTTGGAAGTGGGGGTAGTGTATAGTGTAGTGTCTGGGTTGGAAGTGGGGGTAGTGTATAGTGTAGTGTCTGGGTTGGAAGTGGGGGTAGTGTATAGTGTAGTGTCTGGGTTGGAAGTGGGGGTAGTGTATAGTGTAGTGTCTGGGTTGGAAGTGGGGGTAGTGTATAGTGTAGTGTCTGGGTTGGAAGTGGGGGTAGTGTATAGTGTAGTGTCTGGGTTGGAAGTGAGTAAAAGTCCAAAAGTATTTGGTTTTAAATATACTTAAGTATCAAAAGTAAATGTAATTGCTAAAATATACTTAAGTATCACGTTGTATAAGGATCAGAGACAGGCGCAAGAGTCAGTGTTGTGTGTAGTGTAGTGTCTGGGGATGCTAGTGGGGTTAGTGTTGTGTGTAGTGTAGTGTCTGGGGTTGCTAGTGGGGTTAGTGTTGTGTGTAGTGTCTGGGGCTACTAGTGGGGTTAGTGTTGTGTGTAGTGTAGTGTCTGGGGTTGGTAGTGGGGTTAGTGTAGTGTGTAGTGTCTGGGGTTGGTAGTGGGGTTTGTGTAGTGTGTCTAGAGGTGCTAGTGGGGTTAGTGTTTTGTGTAATGTCTGGGGTTGCTAGTGGGGTTAGTGTTGTGTGTAGTGTAGTGTCTGGGGTTGGTAGTGGGGTTAGTGTAGTGTGTAGTGTCTGGGGTCGGTAGTGGGGTTAGTGTTGTGTGTAGTGTAGTGTCTGGGTTTGGTAGTGGGGTTTGTGTAGTGTGTAGTGTAGTGTCTGGGGTTGGTAGTGGGGTTTGTGTATAGTGTAGTGTCTGGGTTTGCTAGTGGGGTTAGTGTTGTGTGTAGTGTAGTGTCTGGGGTTGCTAGTGGGGTTAGTGTTGTGTGTAGTGTAGTGTCTGGGGTTGCTAGTGGGGTTAGTGTTGTGTGTAGTGTAGTGTCTGGGGTTGTTAGTGGGGTTAGTGTTGTGTGTAGTGTAGTGTCTGGGGTTGGTAGTGGGGTTAGTGTTGTGTGTAGTGTAGTGTCTGGGTGCTAGTGGGGTTAGTGTTGTGTGTAGTGTAGTGTCTGGGGTTGCTAGTGGGGTTAGTGTTGTGTGTAGTGTAGTGTCTGGGGTTGCTAGTGGGGTTAGTGTTGTGTGTAGTGTAGTGGCTGGGGTTGCTAGTGGGGTTAGTATTGTGTGTAGTGTAGTGTCTGGGGGTGCTAGTGGGGTTAGTGTTGTGTGTAGTGTAGTGTCTGGGGTTGCTAGTGGGGTTAGTGTTGTGTGTAGTGTAGTGTCTGGGGTTGCTAGTGGGGTTAGTGTTGTGTGTAGTGTAGTGGCTGGGGTTGCTAGTGGGGTTAGTGTTGTGTGTAGTGTAGTGTCTGGGGTGTCTGGGGTTGCTTGTGGGATTAGTGTTGTGTCTAGTGTCTGGGGTTGCTAGTGGGTTAGTGTTGTGTAATGTCTGGGGTTGCTAGTGGGGTTAGTGTTGTGTGTAGTGTGGTGTCTGGGGTTGCTAGTGGGGTTGGTGTAGTGTGTAGTGTCTGGGGTTGGTAGTGGGGTTTGTGTAGTGTGTAGTGTAGTGTCTAGAGTTGCTAGTGGGGTTAGTGTTGTGTGTAATGTCTGGGGTTGCTAGTGGGGTTAGTGTTGTGTGTAGTGTAGTGTCTGGGGTTGGTAGTGGGGTTTGTGTAGTGTGTAGTGTAGTGTCTGGGGTTGGTAGTGGGGTTTGTGTTGTGTGTACTGTAGTGTCTGGGGTTGGTAGTGGGGTTAGTGTAGTGTGTAGTGTCTGGGGTCGGTAGTGGGTTTAGTGTTGTGTGTAGTGTGTAGTGTCTGGGGTTGGTAGTGGGGTTAGTGTTGTGTGTAGTGTGTAGTGTAGTGTCTGGGGTTGGTAGTGGGGTTTGTGTATAGTGTAGTGTCTGGGTTTGCTAGTGGGGTTAGTGTTGTGTGTAGTGTAATGTCTGGGGTTGCTAGTTGGGTTAGTGTTGTGTGTAGTGTAGTGTCTGGGGTGTCTGGGGTTGCTAGTTGGGTTAGTGTTGTGTGTAGTGTAGTGTCTGTGGTTGCTAGTGGGGTTAGTGTTGTGTCTAGTGTCTGGGGTTGCTAGTGGGGTTAGTGTTGTGTGTAGTGTAGTGTCTGGGGTTGCTAGTGGGGTTAGTGTTGTGTGTAGTGTAGTGTCTGGGGTTGGTAGTGGGGTTAGTGTTGTGTGTAGTGTAGTGTCTGGGGTTGCTAGTGGGGTTAGTGTTGTGTGTAGTGTAGTGTCTGGGGTTGCTAGTGGGGTTAGTGTTGTGTGTAGTGTCTGGGGTTGCTAGTGGGGTTAGTGTTGTGTGTAGTGTAGTGTCTGTGGTTGCTAGTGGGGTTAGTGTTGTGTCTAGTGTCTGGGGTTGCTAGTGGGGTTAGTGTTGTGTGTAATGTAGTGTCTGGGGGTGCTAGTGGGGTTAGTGTTGTGTGTAGTGTAGTGTCTGTGGTTACTAGTGGGGTTAGTGTTGTGTGTAGTGTAGTGTCTGGGGTTGCTAGTGGGGTTAGTGTTGTGTGTTGGGTGTCAACTGATGCACAACTATAACACTGTCAGCTCCAACCCCCCCAACACACACACAGGAACAGTGTTTAAAAGTGGTTGTCGGGGCAACTGAGAGAACAAAACAAAAGCAGCGATGTGTAGACCGCTAAACAAACATATAAACACAATGGCTGTGGAGGGAGATTGAGAGATGCAGGGTGAGTGTGTGTGTGTACATACATATGTGTGGGACTTATGGTTAGTAGAGTGCATTTACGTGAATGAGCTTGTCCTGTGTGAGTGACGTTATCTGAGAGTTTGTGTGTGTTTGTGTCTTTGTCATTGTGTGACCCTAGCATTTCCTTCCTAAGGCGTTGCTCTACTGGAGGTGCAGTCATAGTGTGTGTGTGTGTGTGTGTGTGTGTGTGTGTGTGTGTGTGTGTGTGTGTGTGTGTGTGTGTGTGTGTGTGTGTGTGTGTGTGTGTGTGTGTGTGTGTGTGTGTGTGTGTGTTTTATTTTTATTATGGAAACTGTTATGAAAACATACTTATCCATCACACTTATCCCCACTCTCTCTCTCTATCTTCCTTCCTCCCTCTGTGCTTGTGAGTGTACCTCCACAGTTTACCTCTTCTGTCAACATGTCTCAAGTGTTTACACACACACACACCTCATAACCCTCCTACTGTTGCACCCCAAGGGCTAGAGGGCCCATATGTTGTATACCCCCGTCTACCCAAATGATTGATACACTGAGTGTGTGATAGCCATCTCAAAGCCAGCGCTAGGTGTGTGGCGCATCAACGTGAAACACAGGACGGATAGAGGGATGAATAGAGCGAAAAGGTCTATATTTAGGCCAGTTAACACTAGTGTTTACTTTAAAAGTAGAGATTGTTTGTTTGAAGCCTCTTTCTGTTAGACGACGTGTAAACTTGGCTACCGTTCTAAAAGAGAGGAGAGAGGGAGGAAAAGAAAACAAACAGAAAAACAAATTAAAGAATGCTTTTCTCATCGCTCCTATCCTCATCAGAAACATGCACTGTACCGTGGCACAACAAATACTTAGGCCCCAAAACAGAAATAGAGAAATAGAGCACTTACACTGGGGCCGAAGAGAGGAGAGAGCAAATACATTTTCTTAAGTCTTTCTGGCGTGACCACGTAACCTGAGCAGGAATAACTCTGGGCCCTGGTTATTAAGCTGCTGGCCGTACAGGTGAAACTCCTGGCCTTGGTTATAGACCTTCTGGACATGAGGAGAAATGAGGACAGGACATGAGACATGAGGAAAAATGAGGACAGGACACGAGACGTGAGGAGAAATGAGGACAGGACACGAGACGTGAGGAGAAATGAGGACAGGACATGAGACATGAGGAGAAATGAGGACAGGACATGAGACATGAGGAGAAATGAGGACAGGACACGAGACGTGAGGAGAAATGAGGACAGGACATGAGACATGAGGAGAAATGAGGACAGGACATGAGACATGAGGAGAAATGAGGACAGGACACGAGACGTGAGGAGAAATGAGGACAGGACACGAGACATGAGGAGAAATGAGGACAGGACATGAGACATGAGGAGAAATGAGGACAGGACATGAGACATGAGGAAAAATGAGGACAGGACACGAGACGTGAGGAGAAATGAGGACAGGACACGAGACGTGAGGAGAAATGAGGACAGGACATGAGACATGAGGAGAAATGAGGACAGGACATGAGACATGAGGAGAAATGAGGACAGGACACGAGACGTGAGGAGAAATGAGGACAGGACATGAGACATGAGGAGAAATGAGGACAGGACACGAGACGTGAGGAGAAATGAGGACAGGACATGAGCCATGAGGAAAAATGAGGACAGGACACGAGACGTGAGGAAAAATGAGGACAGGACACGAGACGTGAGGAGAAATGAGGACAGGACATGAGACATGAGGAGAAATGAGGACAGGACACGAGACGTGAGGAGAAATGAGGACAGGACATGAGACATGAGGAGAAATGAGGACAGGACACGAGACGTGAGGAGAAATGAGGACAGGACATGAGACATGAGGAGAAATGAGGGCAGGACACGAGACATGAGGAGAAAGAGATGGAGTGATAGAGAGCAGGTAGAGATGGAGAGATGGTGAAGAAGGTTCTGTGTTTGAATTTGAAATCGTATTTTTGTGCGTTGTGTTCTTGAGATCCAGGTCCAGTTCTGTGCTCTCTGGCTGGCGGTCCAAAGTCGACTACTTCTCATTCCAATCAAGTGTTTACTCAAGAAATAGAATAGA